>NC_063445.1:55856964-55958241 GCF_020379485.1 Brassica napus
TTCGACATTCCTTTTGCTTTTGCCTTGAAAATAACATATTAGTAGCCAGTTCCTAAAATTTATATATATACTACGATACTTGACAATAGCATTGATGTTCCTTAATTATAACATTGATTTATATACCAAAAATTGATTGGCAGTGTGAAGCTGGAAGAAGGGACGGTAAAATCTTTGATTGAAGAAAATGGAATGATCAAAGGAGTGACATACAAGAACAGTTCAGGTGAAGAAACGATGCTATTTGCACCACTCACTGTGGTATGCGACGGTTGCTTCTCCAACCTTCGTCGGTCTGTTAACGATAATGATGTGAGTTTAGCTTTAAACAGACTAGACTTCAATCTTATACTTAAAAGTTAATCTGATAAAACTGATCATGTTATTGACTTTGATTTATATTCAGCTAGTTCGTAAGCATCTCTACTGTTTTAACTTTTTATTATATAGGCGGAGGTTATGTCGTACCAAGTTGGTTTCATATCAAAGAACTGTCAGCTCGAAGAACCCGGATACTTACACTTGGTAATGGCTAAACCATCCTTCACCATGGTGTATCAGATAAGCAGCACTGACGTTCGTTGTAGTGTGGAGATTTTACCCGGAAAAATTCCTTCTATTGCGAATGGTGAAATGACCAACTTTTTGAGAAACACTATGGCTCCTCAGGTACTCATTAGGCTGATGATCTTATATCTGATCATTTTGAAGTAACTATATATATTAACTAACTTGATGTTACTGTTACATAGATATGTCATATATACTCACAATCTAACATTTAAAACCAGTCCATGGGTCCAGTTTAACATCTCTTTAACACTTACTTATCAGGTACCTCAAAATCTCCGCAAAATATTTTTGAAAGGGATCAATGAGGGGGCACAAATAAAAGTGATGCCATTAAAGCGCATGTCAGCTACTTTGAGCAATAAGAAAGGTGTGATTGTGCTGGGAGATGCATTTAACATGCGTCATCCAGCAATCGCGTCTGGAATGATGGTTTTACTATCTGACATTCTCATATTACGTCGCCTTCTCCAGCCATTGGAATACCTCGGTGATGTAAACAAAGTCTCAGAAGTTATCAAGTCCTTTTATGTTATCCGAAAGGTTAGCATACGTCACGTACTAAGCTAAAACATGAAAATCTAAAAAAACTATTTATAACAACCTCAACAAAATTTTGGAAATGTTACATGATTTTGTACGATGCAGCCAATGTCAGCGACGGTGAACACACTAGGGAATGCATTTTCTCAAGTGCTGATTGCATCGACGGACGAAGCAAAAGAGGCAATGCGACAAAGCTGCTATGATTACCTCTCCAGTGGTGGCTATGGCTCGTCCGGCTTGATGGCTCTACTCGGCGGCATGAACCCTCGTCCACTTTCTCTCATCTATCATCTATTCGTTGTTACTCTATCGGCCACTGGTCAACTGCTCTATCCATTTCCCTCCCCTCTTCGCATTTGGCATAGCGTCAGACTTTTTGGCGTAAGTCATTATATCTTTCTTTATACTGCTTTTTTTGTTTACTATGAAAGTTCCAAGTCTTACCACTCATAATCTTTCACATATTCAGCTCATAAATATTCGGACTTAGATAATAATCTTCCATCCCAAAAGTGATTTGAACCCGGGTGAAGGCCCAAAGTCAGCCTTTGCATATTCTATATAGAATTGTTTTTCGAAATTTTATGTCGGTCATTTTAGTTTACCGTTGCAATTTGACTTTTGGTGCAAGTCATTGTTTCTCTCCTTATAGTACATTTTTATGTAATTGTTTTGCTCATTAAAATTTGGCATTCTCTCTTAATTTAGTTGTCTTTGAAGATGCTGGTTCCTCATCTCAAAGCGGAAGGGGTTGGCCAGATGTTCTCTCCAGCATCTGCAGCCGCGTATCGCAAAAGCTATATGTCCGCAACCGCTCTCTAAGCATCGATGCTCTAAAACGCGAATAATATAATACCACATAGATCAGGAGCGAGAATCTATGCAATTGTTCATTTGTTAAAACTGTATTGCAGTGTGCTTACAATTATGTATTAATAAATAACTGGAAAATATCCGTCGGTATATTCTAAAGAAATAAAAGGATTGTAACAATAATAATTAATAAAGAGAATTTGCATTTGTTATAATTGTTTTGCAATGTGCTTACTGTTAATGTAATGTGATTTCATAAAAAGAAAAGTTCACAAAAAACAGTTTTGATGTTAACAAAAAAACCCACCCCATCTCTTTAAAACATAATATGAAACAACATAATATATATTTCAAAATTAATAAAAAAAATATTTTATTTATATCAGTCTATTTTCTCAGATTCTTACAAAAGGTATTTTGATAACATATGCTAAAATATTACTGATGAACTAGAATTTTTTTATAATTGCCCCTATTGAGATTTTTATTCATTTTTTCATAATTAATTTTGTTAAATTTTTAATTTTGATTGACATTTTCTATATATATTTTTTATCAAAAGACTTAAATAAAAAATCTAAATTTTTTGATCAAAGCAAATATACCACTAAAAATTCTTTGCGGCTTTATATATATATATTTTTGCAACATAATATAACTATAATAAGAGTACATAAACCAATATGAATTTTTATGGTTAAGATTATTTAGAATATTTTTTATTTTATACATATAAAGTATAAAGTTACTTAGAATTTACAAAAAAAAACTTTTTTGTAGATATTGATATCCGTTCATGAGTTTTAAAATTTCTATCGATAATCTTCGTTTATAAAATTTAATACTTATCATCAATTCAGATTTTTCTACTATTTTTACAAATCCACAATTATCAAACTATACAAAAGAATTTATGAAATTATATGTACATATTTAAGATGAAAAACTGAACTAGTGCAATAAATAAAACTAATCAAATTTTGTTTAACTAGAATCAAAAGTAATTTTAATTCGATTTGAAGAAATATGTGTAACTCAATGTAACCCACAAAATGAGCCGCATAAACAATGTAAATTACTATGCCTAAAATCAAAAGTATAAATGCAAAAAAAAAAAAAAAATCTATTGAAGCACAAAATATACCCTAGTTAAACTTGGAGAAGTAATATAATTTAATATATCCAAGTAATAACCAAATCGACTTGATATTATATATCTAAATTATATGTCTAATTAAAATCATATAATATTATTTAAAATAAATCATACATAAATTACAAAAAAAAAATTAGAAATAAATTTAAAATATAATTTATTTTATAATATATTTATTTTATAATATATTTATTTTGTAATATATTTATTTTGTAAAACTTTATATCCGTGTATGAGCACGAAAAAAACACCTAGTTATATGTAACTAGAAATACCATTCGGTATATTCTAAGCAAATAAAAGGATTGTTATAATTAACAGACTGTTCATTTGTTGAACGTTTGTGTATGGAATATAATATTTTCAAATGCGCTATTCTATAGATTTCAAGCTAAATTAGGAGATGATTGGTCGGGTTGTAACTATAAAATTTAGTCTGTAAAATTTTTTATATTTAACTGTAAGGGATATACTTTTAAAATTTATTGTTTCGGCAATAGATTTGCTACATCAAAAAAGATGGATCTTTAGAACGTAAAACTTTTACAGCTATTGTTCAATTTTTTGGATGTAGCTTTAAAAGCCAGTACAAAGCATGATTGGTGATTTAAAGCATGTAGATAAAAATTAAAGTTAAACTCAGGTCTTACATTCCAACCAATCACCCACTTAATAAGTTACTTTGAACAAATCTTTTTTTAAATACATATATTACTAGGTATAACATGCGCCTTGCACATGATGTGATTATTAGTTTTGTTATTTTTTTAATAAGGAGACATCAAATCTGTTTAATTTGGATACCGGTTCGGTTTTAGGTTGTTTTTTGGTTTTTAATCTTCTAAAATATATCTATAATTCTAAATCAATATTTATTTTGGTTTGTTCGGTTCAAATTATTGATGTTTTTTTTTGTTATAACCAAAAATTATTATTATTTGTTTGGTTTAAGGTTATATGAATTTTAGATATTCTTGATGTTGAACCAATGGTTTCATATTGTAATTTCTAAACATATAATAGTTAAAGAAATGGAAAATAAAATTATTAAGACAAATCTTTTCACTATAATTTGGTGGATAGCGAAAGAAGCATTAAAAGAATATTTTAACTTTGAAGAGAATTAGATACTTTAGTTGTGGTGAATATTTAGTTATATAGGTGTTCACGTTAATGTCCAAATGTATGTGTATATAAAAGTATATAAAAGTGGTTGGTAAATATATAAAAATATTGTTAATCAATATTAAATAACATTTTTATTTAAAATAACACATGAAATATAAAATGCTTAAAATAAATTAATTAAATATGAAATAAGCCTAAACATTAGTGAATTTTCTTTCATATAAAGAAGATTAAATTGTATCCATAAATAGGAGTGAATATGGATCGAATATATGAGTATTTGGAAGTATTAGTGTTGAGTCGATCCGTAGCCACCCGGATATTCGGTGTCTCAGATATCCGGAAATTTTTAGAATTTTTACGGATATCGGATTTTATCCGTAAATAAAATATTTTTAAAAAAATAAATGAAAAATCAAAAAATAATATAAAATAATAATATTTCATTACAAAAATAAATTATTATTTAACTTTTTAAATTCTAATACCTAATATAATAAATTAAATAATGAAAATATGGTAAAAATTATATAAACTATATATATATATATATATGTATATAACGGATCGAATGGGATATCCGCTCCTAAAAATATTAGTATTTGTGATTTTTTTTTACAGATATTGTATTTTATTATTTGATTTGCTTCGTAGGTTACGGATATCCAGATTTTTTGGTTCGAATCAAAAAGGGTAACTAATCAAATAAAAAATTTACGAATATTTTACCCATCCTATTCGTCAATAATAAAAATAATATATGTATAATTGGACTTTCGATTCATAATCCGTTTTGATTCGAATCGAAAAATCTGGAAAGTGTGAGTTTTATTAGAACCTTACATGTGAGTTTTATATTTTTCAAAACGTAAAGTACATTATGTGAACACATTTATGTAAAATTTAACTGAGAAGCTCTCTACACGTGACACATCAACGTGATCATTCTCAAATCGCTATGAAACTGTCACGTATCTATTATGGTGTGAACGCATTTATTACAATATTTCTCCTTTATTTTCCAACAGCGAAAATAATTTATTTTAGAACTTTTCCTCTTATTATGTGTTTAAAATGTTTGGAACAAATAGAATTCATTATTCCACTAATAATTCATCTTTTTTTTAATTTCTTCTAATTTATCCTTCCAATTTATTGTTCTTAAATTAATGTCTATTTTATTTATCATATATATATCATATCTTTTTTTAATACTATTTTTGTCTTTATATACTAAAGTAGAACTTATATGGGAGAATGTATGAAAATAGCACCCAATTTGAATTTGTCACATAATATTACTAAAAAAGTTTAACTAGGTATTTTGTATGCACATGCAGACATAGTCATTTTAGAATTAGTTATTAATACATGAAATTTTTATTTTTAATTTTATTATTATTAATTTAGTCACTTATCTAATCAAATAAATTTTGAATTCGTTTTTTGGGCTAATTATATATTTGTTCATTAAAGGTATAAACAATATTATTTTTTTAAAAAAATTGGATAATAATAATTATTATTATTTTAATCACTTATCTAATCAAATAATTTTTATTTTATTTTTTGGTAATTATATATTTTATTCATTGAAGGTATAAACGGTATTTACCTCTTTAATTTTTAAGTGGGAGCTTAGATGTAAAAAATTACTTCGCATATAATAGTATAGATATATATTTTATTAGAATGTAGCTTACATTTACATATTAATATCTACAAGAAAATCATGTGATACGATGTTTTCAAAAATATGATCACATTATTTTGGAAAATATTTTATTAAAAAATACTAAAGCGCATAATTAATTGAAAATGTAAAGGAGTGCCAGTGTAAGTCCACTTAGTCCAAATGTTTGACTAAAGGTTCACTAATGTTTTTACGTCAAGAGGTTCGCAGATTCAATATGACGATTCAAAAGTGTAGTATCGTCTATAGTATTTTTTATAGTTTGTAATAATATAATTATCTAGTGTTAAAAAAATGAGTAGCAAATTGTATTATTTAAAAGTAACTTAATAAAAATATATGTACTACTCATTTTTCATAGAAACAAATGTAATACCCTTATTCTATAATATACATAATTTGTAATCTATACTTTTGTAAACTTTCTATATATGATTAGCCTATGAGTGGTATGTACTATCTTTATCATCCTTGTTAATCGATACCAATCAAATCAAATCAAATCAGAGCCATAAATTTAAGCGACACCATTATTGGAGTTGGGTAATAATGTAATATCGTCTATTTCTGTATAAGATAATATCTAAGACAATTATTGGTTTGCTGTTTTCTTCTGTTCTTATGGTAAGTTAGTATGTGGCGATGCTACGTCCGTCCCGACTATATATATATGTTAATTTACTCCACCTTTCTCAGCTCTCTTTATACTGACTAATAATATTTTTATATTGAGTAATAATATTAATAGATATGGACAAGGCTTTTATGGAAGTTTTTTTATGGACGCTACTTGCCTTCGTACTGACTTGGACGACATACCACGTCACCAACAGGAGGAAGAAGGCAACGAAGTTGGCGGATGTGGCCGTGGAGGAGATACGATACGGTGGTCCTGACGTCATCATCGTCGGAGCTGGTGTTGGCGGCTCAGCTCTCGCCTATGCTCTTGCTAAGGTACATACAATGGCGTTGACACTTGACAGTTTTGCTTCCGAGTATTCCACTAATGATAGAATAACAACTCTCTGTATAAATCGTTTTTAGTATCATTGTATATAGGGATTTTAGTAATTAAACTCCTCGACTAAAGATGAATCGTAAAAAAAACTCTCAACTAAAAATTTTGTGAAATAAACCATCAACTTTAATTTCGTTAACATATGTTATCCTCCGTCTAAAAAACCGTGACGGAGGGTGACATACGATAACGGTTTACAAGTTAAGGGTTTATAATTTTCAAAACTTAGTTGAGGGGTTTTTTTAAGATAAAACCCCTCAACTATTTTTGAATCATAAAAAAACCCATCAACTAAGTTTTCAACATTATAAACCCTCAACTTGTAAACCGTTAACGTATGTCACCCTCCGTCACGATTTTTTAAACGGAAGATAACATATCTTAACAGAATTAAAGTTGAAGATTTATTTCACATAATTTTTAGTTGAGGGTTTTTTTTAAAGATTTATCTATAGTTGAGAAGTTTAATTACTAAAATCCCTTGTATATATTGTAAGAGTTCGGGAAGGAATGAACAGTCTTTTTCTTCTAAAAATGTAATATGATATAAATAAAAAGCTTATACATTAATTTTTTTTATATACATTAATTTTTGGGGTTGGAGCTTATATATAAAAATTGGGTTGAAGGATGGACGTCGAGTACATGTGATAGAGAGGGACATGAGAGAGCCAGAGAGAATGATGGGGGAGTTTATGCAGCCAGGAGGACGACTCTTTCTTTCTAAGCTTGATCTTCAAGGTATGTATCTTCTTCTCTTTCATTTACATTTACATTAAGACCGATATATATTGTGTCCAGGACCGGATCTGAATTTTGTAAGCCATAAATATTTAAAAATTAAATTTGTGTGTTTATATATAAAAAGATTGTTTGGAGGGAATAGACGCACAGAAAGCCACCGGCTTGACACTTTATAAGGACGGAAAAGAAGCCGCCTCACCTTTTCCGGTGGAGGACAACAAATTCCCTTATGAACCATCTGCTCGAATGTTTTACAATGGCCGTTTTGTCCAGAGACTGCGCCAAAAGGCCTCTTCTCTTCCCAAGTATGTTAATTATTATGTTACGACTTACGAGTTTTAACTAGAAAGTATAAAGAGATTCAGTCGAGCATATAAGAAAGAGGAATCATTCATTCTATTCATAACTAACTCTTTGTTAGTTTATGAGAGCTAGGTTGACCCAACATAAGCTTTGTTGTGCATGTGATTTAATTGAGTGTATAAAAGATATGAATTTAATCTTTGGCAAATAGATTATGAGACAAAAAAATCTTGGAAAAAATTAATTCATATATATATATATATATATATATATTTCTTTAATTCATCTTAAATGTTTCTACGAAAAATACCAAAAAAATTAAGAAGATATATTACAATTTTTATTATAACCTTTGTTAACATACTATATAATTTCATCCTAAATGTCCCTAATTCATCTTAAATGTTTCTAAAAACAATACCAAAAAATTAAGAAGGTACATTACAATTTTTTTTATAACCTTTGTTAACATATTATATAATTTCTCTCTTGCTTTTTATTAAAATAATAGTTAACACTGAAACTTTATATAATTTTTTGCTTTGAAAATCTAAAACGATTTTTGATTGTTTTAAAATAACTATAAAACAATGCTTAATATAAAATGAGGGATTATATTGGTTCATTATTTTGTTTTGATCCTAGTTAGGTTCGTAATTTGATTTCACCAAAGTTAGGTTCATAATTTTGGTGTTGACCAAAAAAAAAGGTTCATAATTTTGGTTTCACCACCAAAGTTAGGTTTGTAAAGTTACGATATGACTTCACCCTAAACGATTGGTAATGACAATAAACTCTGGTGACCAAGAAAATGAGTGGGAATAGTGAATTATATACCATTCCATATATTTTACACCATTTACAAAGAATATTTGTTTCATATGATTCTTTAACATTTGAAGAATAATAGACTACTTCCTTATCAAATTAGGAGATGAATGAATTTTTCTTTTGTTTTATTCATTTTCATTCATTTACTTCTTATTCCTCATATTCTTTTAATGGTTACCACTTAAGAGTGTGTTCAAAAAAAAAAAAAACATAACCAATTAAGAGTTTGTCTGGTCTCTCTGCTATCACCTGCAAATGCAGGTTTTGTGATTGGTAACGGTTATTGGCGTTTTATAACAATCATAAAAAAATGCTACGAATCGTTTTACACCACTTCAAACCTCTCTAAATCAAAAATTGGTTCCAGCTAGCGTTTGCGGTTGTATGCGGTAGCGGGAAGGTAATTTTTTTTGGTAAAAATTATATAAATATAAAATAAATTTTTTAATTTTTTTCAAAGATAATATAAATAGTAATATATGTATATATAATTTTTTAATACAATTATTTTATAAATGTAATTTATATATTATAATAATTTGGTTTATATATATATATATATATATATATAATTTTAAATAATTTTAAAAAATTGAGATAATATAAATACTAATATATATATAAGTTTAATACTATGATTTTCTAAATATAATTTTTATATTTATTATAAGAATATGGTATACATGTATAATTTTAATATTAATTATTAATTATTTTATTATTGGGTTTTAAAATTATCAATTTTATAATTCACTTTTTGTCTATTAATTAATTTTTTTATTGATTAACATTTGCATATGTGAGTAAACCATTCAAAAATGACCCGCAAACGTAACAATTTTTAAATACTGAACCAATTATGCAAAACACTTAATAACGTTTGAAACCGCAACCACCCGCTTCTGCAAACTCCCACATCCGCAACTGCTGCGTTTAAACCAATCATATCCTAAATGGCTATACGCCCGTAAGTTCAGCCCAACTCTAGTTACATGGCAAAAAATTTCTTTTATATGGATATTTATAAATTTCATCAAGCAATGAGAGGGGCTTACTGGAAGATAAGCCTGAAGTATTGAAAGATAAACAAGAAGTCCTAAAGATATACAAAGCTTAGATAAGAAAAATCTCAAATATTATTTTTTCCTTCAGGATAGGGATTCAGTTCCGCTTGTGTTTAGGATTGGATCGTAACCTTGAGTTTTTTCATATATAAATACGTGAAATGAAATATTTTCACTTCTTAAGAGTTATATATACTTTTGTATGAGCTTTCTAATAAAAAAATCATTACGATATTCAAATCTACACAATGATTTCCTTGTAACACTGATTAATACACCAATCATTAATTGGCAGTGTGCGACTAGAAGAAGGGACGGTGAGATCTTTGATAGAAGAAAAAGGAGTAATCAAAGGAGTGACATACAAGAACAGTTTAGGCGAAGAATCGACCGCCTTTGCACCTCTCACTGTGGTATGCGACGGTTGCTACTCGAACCTTCGTCGCTCTCTAAACGACAACAATGTGAGTATTCCGATCATATATATATATATATATATATATATATGTATAACACTAAAATCTTATACTGAAACGTCAATGACGTAGAATTAAGCATTTGTATTCTGTGATTCGATATAGGCGGAGGTTATTTCGTACACAGTTGGTTACGTCTCAAAGAATTGTCGCCTTGAAGAACCCGAGAAGTTACACTTAATAATGGCAAAACCGTCGTTCACCATGTTGTATCAAATCAGCAGCACCGACGTTCGTTGTGCTTTTGAGCTTTTCTCTAATTATTTTCCTTCTATTGCCAATGGGGAGATGGCTTCCTTCGTGAAGAACGATCTTGCTCCTCAGGTACACATTAGGTTTGATCAATTTGACTAGATATATTTATAAATAGATAACTAATTTGGTGTTATTAATTCGTAGATAAGGCATACATGTATATACACATTTAACCATCTTCGAGCGGTTCATACAGAGTATGCATTTAACATCTCTTTACATTTAATTGGTAGGTACCTCCAAAACTCCGCAAAATATTTTTGAAAGGGATTGAAGAGGGAGCAAAAATAAAAGTGACGCCAGCAAAGAGAATGTCAGCTACCTTGAGCAGAAAAAAAGGAGTGATCGTCTTGGGAGATGCATTTAACATGCGTCATCCAGCAATCGCATCTGGAATGATGGTTTTATTGTCTGACATTCTCATTCTACGCCGTCTTCTCAAACCATTGAGAAATCTCGGTGATGCCAACAAAGTATCAGAAGTTATTAAGTGCTTTTATGTAATACGCAAGGTAAGCAAGCACCAGTGCCGGCTCTAAAGGAGTGCTGACAGTGCAAAAGCACAGGGTCCAAAAAAATTTCTACAAATTTCTTTAGGATTTAGGGCCCTGTATTTTCAAAAAAATGTCGTTATCTGGCAAATATTGCAGGTGAATGCTCAACAAAATATGCAGGGGAGCGTGTATCACTGGGAAGAAGAAACCACAGATACGGGCCTTTAATTGAAACTGGAAACTATATTATATTTAAATATTTAAGTAATTCTGGTCCACAAATTTTAGCTCAGAGATTTTTTTCATTTACTATAAACAATTTTCTTAAAAACCTATCTTAGTATAAAGCACAGGGCCCACAAAAAGTTTAAGCCGGGCCTGGCAAGCACATGCTAATCTTTAAAAATGAACATTCAAAACCTATTTATAACCTCTAACCAAAACATTTTTGTATATAAATTGCACGTGTGAAGCCGATGTCAGCAACAGTGAACACACTAGGGAATGCATTTTCGCAAGTGCTAGTTGCATCAACGGACCAAGCAAAAGAGGCGATGCGACAGGGCTGCTATGATTACCTCTCTAGTGGTGGGTTTCGCACGTCAGGCATGATGGCTCTGTTTGGCGGCATGAACCCTCGTCCGCTTTCTCTTATCTATCATTTGTTCGCTATTACTTTATCCTCCATTGGCCAACTGCTCTCTCCATTTCCATCTCCTCTTCGCATTTGGCATAGCCTCAGACTTTGTGGTGTAAGACATTATATCTTTCTTTGAACTGGCAAGTCATTAAATCTTTCATTTCCTTTTTTTCTGGTAAACGTCATAAATTTTTCCTTATATTGCAAAATTTTCCGCAATTTGATATTGGTTTTTCTTTTCTTTTTGTGTTGATTTGTTTTTCTTAAAATGTGAATCCTTAGGTGTCTTTGAAATTGTTGATTCCGCATCTCAAGGCTGAAGGGGTTATCCATATGATGTCTCCAATAAATGCAGCTGCGTATTGCAAAAACTATATGACCGCAACCGCAGTGTAAACATTGTGATGCTCTGAAAACCGCGATATGTATCAGACGTATGTATGGATCACAAAAAATTATGATTTTGTCAAAATTGTATTAGATGCATTATGTTATAGAAGATAATTTTCGGAATGCTTAAGACAAAAAAAAAGAATAATAAGTATGTGGTTTGATATTTATATTGAAACAAATTAAAAATAACAGTGATGATAATAAGAACGTTTTGGACGAAATTACCTTTCATTTGCTTCTTCTTTTTGCTTGAAACGTGATTTCTTTGGGTGAAATGTTAGGAAAATGAGTATTTTATTCTCCAACTATCTGAAAATTTGAACGGGCCTTATAGTCCAGTGGTAGTAGACAAACACATTCCGGGTTCGATCTTCCTGCTGCGGAAACTAAGTCATATTGTCCTGTTCACCACGGCTGCGGATACGTCCGTATGAAAATCCGGAAGAAGGCTTGTCGTGGGCTGCACCTCCCACCCGGGGATTAGGTTTGTGTCTTTAATAAACCCGGATTTAACTCTTTTTTTCTACAAAAAAAAAACTATCTGAAATCAACACATTTAATATTCAAGTATTTATAACATAAATGTGCATAAGCTTTCACATATTTAAATAATTATTTATCCTCAAAATTGACAAAAAAATAAAGTAAGATCACATATATAGATTTTTTTTTTTAACGTCAAAAGGCTATTCTATTACTCAAACTTGAGGTGGTCTTGATTGTTATGGACCTCCGCTTTAGACAAATTATGTTGTGCATTAGCAATATATACTTGTCTTTTAAAGATTTACTGGATTTTGACCCGCAGTTAGATAATGTATATGAAATTTTGAAATTAAATTAATTTTTTCTATATGAATTTCTATATAAGATAATGTATATGTTTGGACACCTTTACCGTGGTGAACTGAACCGTATCAAACTGAAAAAAATAAAACTATGCTGAATTTCATAACTAACTGAGCATATTCTATATTTTTTAAAACCGAAAAACATAAACCAAACCGAGAATCAAATGAGTACTTAAATTTTTAAAGTAAAAATTATATACCTACAAATATTAATTATATTTAATTTCTAAATAACAAAATATCCTAAAATATTATTTATAAACCAAATTACGCAATAAATTAATTATCTGAATATTTTTATTCAAAATATTAAAAATTATTCGAATTATTTTATATTTGTTTCAAATAACCCAAATTATCCGGTATTTAAAGGGCAACATATTTTAAATTTTGTGAAATTTCAATAAAAACGTATAATATACATTATTAGAATTTGTAAAACAAATAAACATGTCCTATTTAAACCAGTCTTTTTGACTAATTTCATTTAAATGTCCAACCCGTTTAGACCAATTTTATATTTTTATGATAAGATTAATCATTTATAGTTTATATATAAGAATGTAATATTAGATCTTAATAATTGATTGCATGTAATTAATTAAATCAATGTTTAATAGTGGAATAGTTAACATTAAGGCTTTTAGCTTTCAGTTCACGTAAATATGTAAAAATTGTTATACATCAGAGGATTCTCCATTAGAACTTATATTAAACATAACTAAACTATTAAAATTTTTATAGTATTAATAGAACTATATATGTGGTAAGGATCACATCATGTTAAACATGTTTGAGTCATATGTCATATATTCATGGGGTTATTGTTATATTGGAATAATAAATGAGTTCATTTGAATTATCTAGAATATTTTTATAGTTAGAGAAATAAAAAGTAAGACCAAATAATAATTTATTAGCTAACGAAAAGGTCCAACAAAAATTTTTAAGTACATTTTTTAAGAATCAAATTTTAATAGTATAGATATTCAGACAATGTTTTCATTGTGTTTTCATACTCGACTGAGACTTGTGGTCGAACCGATAGATCGAGTGACCCGTAAATAGTCCGGTTTAGATTTAATAAAACAAAATATGTTTGGTAATTAGATTAAAAGTATATTTGAAGATGAAATCGTGGGTTTCATAGTATATATAGAAATAATAGCATGAATGTATATATAGTGTTATTAGAAATGATTTTTATACATACATTTCTTTGTATGTATATTAATTATCAAAATAACCAAATATATATTAGTATGTATATTAAGTACATAAAATTTTTGTTTTTTTTTTAATTCTGAAAAATTATCTATACTATTAAAATAAACTAAAATTTCATTTTGACACATATGTTTTATTATTAAAAATTAGAGTTTTTAATTAATGATTTATATACATTTTACATATAAAATGGTTATTGTGGGCTTTTTTGAAAAATTGTGTTGTTAGTTTATTGGGCTCTAATTGACGAAAGAAGTTAAATGGTTAATGACTAAAGAAAAAAAATAATTTAATAATTTTCTGTTTTTTTGGTTTGATCATCGTATATATTATTAACAAAACAAACCTAAGAATATATATACTTAGCATATTCTTAATATGTTCGTTTTCGTTTACATAGTTTGTTACGATTTATTTAAAAGTTCAAAATTTTAAATTGTGATTGCAACCAACCTTATCGTTTAAATAATATTGGCATCGTTGAATACTATGTATATATGATGTACGCTTTTGATGTATTTGAATTTAATAGTATAAACTAGATTTTGACCCGCGCTTAGAAAGCGCGGGTTTATTTTTGAAATTAAATAAATTCTTCTTATACAATTTCTATATAAGATAATGTATAGGTTTGAATACATTTACCCGCGTGGACTGAACCATACCAAACTGGAAAGAAAAAACTAAAATTAAGGTGAATTTCATAAATAACCGATCATATCATATATTTTTGGAACCGAAACCAAACTGAGAACCAAATGAGTACTTAGATTTTTAAAATCCAAATTATATACCTACAAATATTAATTATATATAATTTCTAAACAACCAAATATCCTATAAATACTATTTATAAACCAAATTATGCAAAAAAAAATTAATGACTCGAATATTTTTTATTAAAATAATTAATAGTTAATTATTTATCCTATATATTTTTTCCAAACAACCTAAACGACCCGATTTAAAGCACAAGATATTTTACATTTGTGAAAATTCAATAAAATGTATCATATGCATTGTTAGAATTTGTAAAGTAAATAAACATGTTCTAATTTATACCTGTTTTTTTTTTCTAATTTCATTTTAAATCTCCAACCCGTTTAGACCTATTTGATTTTTTATGATAAGATTAATCATTTAGTTCATATATAAGAATGTAACATTAAATCTTAATGATTGATTGCATGTAATTAATTAAATTAATGTTTCAGAGTTGAATAGTTAACATTAAGGCTTTTAGTTTTCAATTCACGTGAAAAAAAGAAAAAAAAATTGTTACAAATCAGAGGATTCTCCATTACAACATATATTAAACATAACTAAACCATTAAAAACTGTATACTAATAATTGAACTATATGTGGTAATAATCACGTCATGTGTAAACATGTTTGAATAATTTGTCTATATTCATAGGGATTTATTGTTAGAGTAATTATATAATAGATTATGGGAGAATAATAAATGAGTTCATTTAAATTATAAAAAAAATATGTAAAGTATTTTTTATAGTTAGAGAAATATAAGGTAAGAACAAAAATAGTTAAGTCTAATGAAATGGTCTAACAACCTTGTTTAAGTAGATTTTTTAATAATCCTTTTCTTTTAATAGTAAAGATTTGATGTGCAATTCCAACTAAATCTCCCGTCAATAAAATATATTTTCAAGTTCCGTAAATAAATTTATGCATTTATTTGTTATAATAGATTCAATATATTAGAATGTAAATATAGTATCACCCGTAACGATGAATTTCTGTATTTGACAATTTTTGATCTACTATCTTATGCAAAATCTAGAAAATGATTTAGTATATTACTATATTTTGAGCTAATTATTTGACTTAGATATTTTGAATGAACAAAATGACATAAAAATATTTGGATATTTTAAAGTTGTTAAGTCAAAAAATAGAAAATTTATTAAATTGTTATTTTCTTACATTTTAATTAATTATAATACATATTTAAGATTCGCCAAATGTTGATATGTGAAAGTTTGAAAATATATAGAACTATTTTTCTACCTAAACCGATAATCCATGAAGAGTATATAGTTTCGTAAATGATAACATTTTCGAAGCACCAAGTACATGATGTCATTATCAGAATCATCGCCTTTACCATTTGAAGTCGTGTAGATATTTATTTTGTAACACCAAGCTTCAAAGAATTATTAATATAGATACAGTGAAGCAATAAATATTTATTTTGTGAGTCTGTTTCATGTAGTTATCTTTTGTTGAAAGAAAAGTTTGTATCAGCAGAAAGAGAACGAAAGAATATACGTGTTGAAAAACGTACTTATAAACTTTGGTTATATATAATAGAAATAATTAATAATGTATAGGTAGATTTTTCGACTCATGGTAACAATACTAATCCCACTATATAAAAGGGACTATTTTTAAGCTTCCTAAAGCTAGCCACATGCTCAAAATAATCAGGGCCAATCAAATTGCCACGTCACTGCCAGATTAGACTTCAAATTAAAATCACGATCGGGCTTCCTGTGCGCTAACTCATTCTCCGACTCCGTATTTTTGTTTTGCGCCATCAGCCGAAGTGAAGCCAAACTCAGATAATTCACTTTCACCCAGCCCAGCCCATTAATCCCATCAATCTGATAATTCACTTTATCCCAGCCCAGCCCATTAACCCTAATCTACGTATTGTTGAGACTCAAGCCAAAGCGCACACAGCTTTCTCATCCTCTGAATAATCTAATCGCCGTCTCCCCCATTTACCTTTCTCTCATGACGACCCATCTCGAAGCCCATTCCCGAGCTACTCTCTCATAAGCATAATCCCGTGTTCTAAACATCCCATGTTAAATTTTTTAAAACACTCATATCTTAGAAATAGTTTAGAAAATATCTTATCCCACTATATAAAAGGGACTATTTTTAAGCTTCCTAAAGCTAGTCACATGCTCAAAATAATCAGGACCAATCAAATTGCCACGTCACTGCCAGATTAGGCTTCAAATTAAAATCACGATCGGGCTTCCTGTGCGCTAACTCATTCTCCGACTCCGTATTTTTGTTTTGCGGCCATCAGCCGAAGTAAAATAAGGGTGTTGGAACTATTTTTTGAACATTATGAATAATGTATTCATATGTCAAAAAAAGAAGTTTTATTTGAATGAGAAATGTAGGTCTAATGTGTGTGATTTGAAAAACTTGTATAAAGTAGCAAATACACACATTGGATATTTGAAATTGGATTTGGGTTTTTTGATTTGTTAGTTGGACTTCATGTTCATTGACTTAATCTTATAAACCAAATATATGTTGATCTTTTATATTGATAAAATATAAAAAAGAAATCCATTTTAAAGTATATTATTTTGTTTGAATTGGTCAAAACAATAATAATTTTATTCTTTAATTTCTTGGTTAAAATGTAGAATAAATTCACATAATAATGACAAGAATTAAAAACTCCATTAGTGCACTATGGAGGTTTCATTTTTGTGTTGAAAAATGAAACTTGTGCTTCTCATTATATTTCTATATAAAGGCTTGTGAGCCATTTAGAAAATACACACATTCATACAATCAAGAACATTTCTCCCACTCAGAATAGTTATGCTAGTATTTTTTATTCTTTTGAGTCTGAGAGTACATCACAGAAATAGGTTCGATAGATTCTGTTTTTCGGTGATGGTAAACAGAAACAATGCTGCAGTTGTATCTTGGGAATCTGAGCGCCATAAAACCGTCACACTACGGGGCGTTTAAAGATTTAAGGAAAGAGATTAACTATCTCGACTCTGCAATTCTTCTTTATTTTTATATTTTGGTATTGAAATTTTAGTTTATGTTTTTATTATTCTTTACAAATATCAGTTGTCCTATGGTAGTAAAATAAGGTTCCTACACTCTTAAATCTTTAAATATTGTTTATGCTTTTGCACTAACAATACTGATATTTGTTAAAAGTTATTGTTTTTTTTAAGAACAGGTTAATCGACGGTCTCGAAACAAAATCTGGATTTGTGTTTTCTTCAACCAGCTTTTGAGATTGTGTAAAGCTTGTGTTCTTGAGCTAACATTATTTTTTGCAGGATCGGTTGAATTATTTAAAATAATTCTCCTGCACTTACGTGTTTCGGTTGTGATTTGCATGATTTATTGGTTATTAGTTTTATTCCTGTTCAGTCAATAGCAGTGATCGATCTTGTTTTCAGCACTAATGATAGTAACACTGGTTTAAGTTTTATGAAACTAGTCAACAGGTGCTGATCGTGGGTTCTAGCAATCGAACGGGAAGATAAATTGCAGGTTGTGGTGTTTGATTATTGATTATATTAAATTGCAAAATTTGATGATTTAAAAAAAAAATTATGTCAGTTTTTTATCATTTTCAATATGTTTTTTGAAAAGAAAAAGAGAAAAAAAAAAAAACTGATGTAGATTTTATATCCAACCGTTACAAATTGCAAAGGAAAAAGGTTTATTGCTTTTGGTCAAAGATATGTTTTAACTATTGATATTTAATTAGTAAAACAATATGTGGAATAAAACGTTTTTCTGGATTACTTATTGTGGAGTTGTTGTTTAAACATTATTAGTCATATGTTTGGTATTGAGTAGTATATTAATCTGGGTTTGGTTTCTAGTGAACAAACCCATATGACAATATAGCTAAACCAAAGTGATTAATAAAATCTCGATTTTTAAGAGATCGAATGATATATATATGGAAATGGATTTAGTGAGTCGACGCCCCAAATTAAGTTTGGGAGAGGTCTGCCACATATAAATCATTTGCCATAGGAAATAAAATGTTTGTTGATATTGGTCATAAACATTTATATTTCATCAATGCTTAAATGCAAGTTACAAAAAGATTGACCATGCAAAAACAATGATAATTTTCAGACCAATATGATTGAAACTGACATGTGTATTGTAGTTTATAAAGTCAATATGGTTGAAAATAATCATATATAATGGTGGTTTTGATGACACAAATAATATCTTGTGTATATTTGTTAAAAAAGCAAAATATGTGTTTGGAAAAGATCCAAAACATACAAGTTAGATTTATAAATCAACTTGAGAGAACTATGAAAATAGTTGTATGTAAAATGTGAATTTCTAAGAATGAAACACATTTTTTCAAGAAAATTGTAATAATTTTTGAAATTGCTTTTAATTCATTTAAATCTAAAGGAGTTGTAGATTAATTTTCTAAACTCTTAAGAGATGTTAAATGTAATTATGCATGTTTTGAGCTATCTCAAGAAATGTGGGGGGAAGCTTTGCTTACCATATAAAGTCGTTGGCAAGAGGCCAAATGAACTTAGTGATAGTTATCACAATATATTTTTTTTTATTAAAAAAAAAACAAACTAGTGTCATACACTGAGTTTTGTGTATAATAGTTAATTGTATCTTGAATAAAAGATGACAAAAATCATTAGACAATTGATCTCGACTAATCTCAAGAGATTATGTTCACTATGGTGACAACCTAGGATCCTTTAATTAAAGGTGTGTCATGAGATCAAATTATATATCATCAAAAGGAATGGGTCGCCTGTGAATTAAGATGAGGTTTCGCGGTAACTCTACCTAACTGACTGGAGATCCCAAGAAATAGGTTCAAGGAGACAACTAAGTGAAACTAAGTCTGCCCAAAGCACTGTAAGACTTCGGTCTATACCCAATTCCTATGATGATTAAACAGTGCTACATGTAAGGAATACAGGATAAGCATTAGCTTTTAATGATTTGTGTCCATAGCTTTGAGATATGAATGGAGTAGTACATGATACTCCTCTAAACAAAGTTAATGGCAAATCACCTTGTGAGTGTGAAATGGGGCCGTTTCTAGGAGAATGAAGGAAAGGCTATATTCTCCAAGTTCACTCATGATTAACCAAGACTGTTCACGGCCAAAATGAACACAATAGAGAACCTAATTCTGTGAGAGAATGAAGCTGTGTTATGGCTATTGTCTAGGTTTACACCAAAGCCCGGGAGGTTCAAGACATCATGGCCACCTCCTGGCCGAGTAAATCCGATAGCTATTAACAATGACTGGTTCAAGGCTGAAAAATTGCTACCAACTCATCATGCAGTGGATTTTTTCGTTTGTACTCTCAAAAGTCCTTAGTTAGGTCTTGTCGAGTCTTGTCTAGGAAGTTGAGTCTTGTCTAGAAAGTCTGTCGAGTCGTCTAGTGTCTAGAGTCATTTCTATTCATGTGGGGGATTGTTGGAACTATTTTTTGAACATTATGAATAATGTATTCATATGTCAAAAAAAGAAGTTTTATTTGAATGAGAAATGGAGGTCTAATGTGTGTGATTTGAAAAACTTGTATAAAGTAGCAAATACACACATTGGATATTTGAAATTGGATTTGGGTTTTTTGATTTGTTAGTTGGACTTCATGTTCATTGACTTAATCTTATAAACCAAATATATGTTGATCTTTTATATTGATAAAATATAAAAAAGAAATCTATTTTAAAGTATATTATTTTGTTTGAATTGGTCAAAACAATAATAATTTTATTCTTTAATTTCTTGGTTAAAATGTAGAATAAATTCACATAATAATGACAAGAATTAAAAACTCCATTAGTGCACTATGGAGGTTTCATTTTTGTGTTGAAAAATGAAACTTGTGCTTCTCATTATATTTCTATATAAAGGCTTGTGAGCCATTTAGAAAATACACACATTCATACAATCAAGAACATTTCTCCCACTCAGAATAGTTATGCTAGTATTTTTTATTCTTTTGAGTCTGAGAGTACATCACAGAAATAGGTTCGATAGATTCTGTTTTTCGGTGATGGTAAACAGAAACAATGCTGCAGTTGTATCTTGGGAATCTGAGCGCCATAAAACCGTCACACTACGGGGCGTTTAAAGATTTAAGGAAAGAGATTAACTATCTCGACTCTGCAATTCTTCTTTATTTTTATATTTTGGTATTGAAATTTTAGTTTATGTTCTTATTATTCTTTACAAATATCAGTTGTCCTATGGTAGTAAAACTAAATTATCAAAAAATAAGATAATTATCAAAAAATTTAAAATAAGATAATTCTTATTTATATTTTGTAGCTATCTGAAAACAATAATTTTATTATAAAAGTTAAAAAGATACAAAAAATTATAATTAAATATTATTCAAGAAAAAAACATTTATATAAAGATATTTTCTAAACTATTTCTAAGATATGAGTGTTTTAAAAAATTTAACACGGGATGGTTAGAACACGGAATTATGCTTATGAGAGAGTGGCTCGGGAATGGGCTTCAAGATGGGTCGTCATGAGAGAAAGGTAAATGGGGGAGACGGCGATTAGGTTATTCAGAGGATGAGAAAGCTGTGTGCGCTTTGGCTTGAGTCTCAACAATACGTAGATTAGGGTTAATGGGCTGGACTGGGATAAAGTGAATTATTAGATTGATGAGTGAATTATCAGAGTTTGGCTTAACTTCGGCTGATGGCGCAAAACAAAAATACGGAGTCGGAGAATGAGTTAGCGCACAGGAAGCCCGATCGTGATTTTAATTTGAAGCCTAATCTGGCAGTGACGTGGCAATTTGATTGGCCCTGATTATTTTGAGCATGTGACTAGCTTTAGGAAGCTTAAAAATAGTCCCTTTTATATAGTGGGATAAGATATTTTCTAAACTATTTCTAAGATATGAGTGTTTTAAAAAATTTAACACGGGATGTTTAGAACACGGGATTATGCTTATGAGAGAGTAGCTCGGGAATGGGCTTCGAGATGGGTCGTCATGAGAGAAAGGTAAATGGGGGAGACGGCGATTAGATTATTCAGAGGATGAGAAAGCTGTGTGCGCTTTGGCTTGAGTCTCAACAATACGTAGATTAGGGTTAATGGGCTGGGCTGGGATAAAGTGAATTATCAGATTGATGGGATTAATGGGCTGGGCTGGGTGAAAGTGAATTATCTGAGTTTGGCTTCACTTCGGCTGATGGCGCAAAACAAAAATACGGAGTCGGAGAATGAGTTAGCGCACAGGAAGCCCGATCGTGATTTTAATTTGAAGCCTAATCTGGCAGTGACGTGGCAATTTGATTGGCCCTGATTATTTTGAGCATGTGGCTAGCTTTAGGAAGCTTAAAAATAGTCCCTTTTATATAGTGGGATATAAAATTCATTAAGGGTATTCTTTTAATTAACACATTAGCGAATCAGTTAGAAATTAATAATAAATCAATAAACTATCTAAAAGTCTAAAACCTAATAAATAGGGGTGGGCAAAAAACCCAAACCGAACCAAACCGAACCAACCAAACCGAAGTTAAACCGAACCAAACCAAACCGTGCTCTTTATGTAACCCAATTGGTTCATGTTTTACTCAACCCGAACGGTTTGGTTTGGTTTGGGTTTAAACCGAACCAAACCGAACCAAACCGATAATCCAATATATATATAGTAAATATATATATGATATATATATATGTATTAACATATTGCAAATTTTAGTTAAAGTTTCATTTTTCATTTTTTCATAACTTTCATATCTTTAAAAAAAAAATATAAATACGATTCAAATAATACTATTATATATAAAATCATGTAGCATAAGTTTTTATATTCTCACTCTATCGTTTATGAGTTGATTATTTTTTAATAAAATTATAAAACTGATGCCTTCATATTTTATAACCAACCCGAACTACACCGAACCAAACTAGACGATAATAATGTAAACCAAACTAAATCTAAACCAAACCGAATTGAACCGAACCGAATTAAACCCAAACCGAACCCAAACCAAAGCTACTTTGGTTTTAATTGGTTTGAGTTTTATAAAACCCAAATTACCCAAACCAAACCGAACCCAAACCGAACCCGAAACTAAACCGAAATGCCCACCCCTACTAATAAAATATGACAAATAAGAAAAACTAACTAAATTTTAATATAAAATAGAAATTTAATATTACTAATAAAAAATTCATTTTTAATATATATATATATATATAATATTAATTAAGGGTATTTTTAAATTAATAAATTAGTGACTTAGCTAAAAATAAATAATAAATCAATGATTTAGCGAAAACCTAATAAAAACATGACAAATAAGTAAATTTACTAAAATTATGGATAATATAAAATATAATTGATTCTTTAATACAAAATTAAAATAAGAGCTTTGTTAAATAAAACATAAGTTTGCCGTATCGGTCTAACAAAAAAAACAATCATTAATAGTATCGTAGGAATTATGTTTTTCCTATTAGCGAATAAAATTGAAGCATAGTGTTGGAGGATAACTCAACGTGTAGACAAGATTATGGAGATTGACATGGGAGTTGAGGTAACGGACACAACTGTTCTTTCGCAAAGAAACGCTCCTGCTAGACATTCTGGATAAATGAAAGAGACATATCTTGACTTGGCTTTGTGTTAATGGATGGTGACTTTCCAATGTTGTTTGGAGTAAGGACCGATATACACGCACCAAATCACCACTGTAAGCGGAAGCTGAAGGTTTGCTATGGGCAATGCAAGTGATACTGAAGTTTAGACACAGAGAGATGGTCTTTCAATCGACTGTGAACAACTGGTTATGCTTATTCAAAAGGAGAAAGATTGGCATGTGTTGGACTCGGAGCTCAACGAAATAAAGGCTGTATCTAAAGAATTTTCTGAACTTTCTATTGCTTATATTCCTAGAGCTTTAAAATTCCGTATGAATAGCCTAGCAAAAGGTGTCCGATCACGCGCATCTCAATCAGCTTTTGTAAACCCTTTTGCACCAAGTTGGCTAGCCCCACAAGCTAGCATGAGGATGTCAAAAAAGAGAATAAAGTTAAAAGTGAAACTAAATATCTCAATGAACAAATTTATCAGAAGTCCATATTTATGTGGATGTATATATAGGACAAACAATTTTTTTAAACAATTATAGAATATAGTCACGAAAATAATCCTAATATATATAATTTAAAAAAATCATCAAAATTTTCAATATTACACCAAATAAGAATATAAAGACCAACTATATTTTCTTTATGTATAATGTGTTGTGGTAAGATTCAAAAAAATTAACTTACTTTACAGTAAGGAAAAACTAGATTTTTAATTCCAAATTTACAATAAAAACATAACATTTTATAAAACTAAACAATTGACATAATAGTACAAAAATATGAAAAAAAAAACAAAATACTATCCGCGCGTAGCGCGGACAAGGACCTAGTGTAGATATAAAGTTAGAGAAATATATGGCAAACCCTTAATAGTTAGAGATAATTAGAGAAATATAAGGTAAGACCAAAAAAATAGCTAAGTCTAGTGAAAGGTCCAACAACTTTCCATAGGTAGATTTTTCAAAACTCCTTCACTTTTAATAGTATAGATATTGTATAACATAATATGTGATGAATAATGTGGTTTAAGTCTTTAATACAGTCATGATCTATTTTTGAATAAGTGTCATTTGAGTAAGAGTGTTGACATTTTTTTGCTTCAGGAAGGTTTTTCAATTTAACAAACAGAAGTCTGAACAATCACAGAATGGAATTTATAGTGTTTCATAGGTTGTAGGTGAATAGAATTATATAATTATCGTATATTGGGATATAGATCAGTCAGGTTATAATCTCGATATTAATGAGACATGTTTAGAAGTCACTGGTGGCTCACATGATTGATATATTCATGGTATAATGGTTTAGTAATCGATTCCAATTGTAGAAAAATAAATAATGTAACCGATGTTATGGTTTGAATAACAACCGGGTACATATATATATAGGTTTAAGTGTTTTTAGCCTGTACTTAAATTCTATAAGGGAAGACCAAAAAAAAATTAAGTTTAATAAAAGGATCCAAATAACTTTTATAAGTAGATTTTTTAAAACTCATTTCCTTTTAATAGTATTGATACGTTCTCTGTAAAACCCCATATGAATATCTCTAGTTGTTTTTATCTCAAATTTGATAAATTTTCTTAACTCAAATTTCAAAAATTTGATTGATATTTTGATTCGAAAACTCATATAGATAACAATAAAATATAATTTTTATTTCCTAACAATTTAAAATCGACACATTAACTTGCGTAACATTATTCCCAAACTAAATGTTGACTGCACAAAATTAGACATGTATAATCAACCGGTAAAAATTGGACAGAAATCGTCAGTTTTCAGTTTATAATTTAACAATTGACTATTTCATGTTTAATTTTGTGTCGTCAACAACTAGTTCATGAATAATTTTACTCAATCAATATTTAGATATCAAATGTGTTGATTTTGAATAGTTAATGAATCAAATATCCATTTCCCGTGAAATGTTAGTTTTTGTATATGTTTAAGGCTGTAAGTTTCTAACATCAATCTTGGTTTATAATTGTTTTCTTAGTTAATCTTGGATTCTTTTTTTTCTTCTTTTTTTAAATACTCCTATTTCTAAATAATACTTGTTTTACCACTTTTACTTGTTTCTAAGAGATTAATGTTTTAGATTTTCTATGTATTTTAAATAATCAATTGTAAACTTCAAAAAATGTTTATTGACAATTTTGGATTTATTAAATTGTTATTGATTTAACTTTGTAGAAAATTGTTATAATTTTAAAAATTAAATGTTAAATATTAATTGTTTTAATATTTTTGAAAAATCTAAAACATACATTATTCGGATATTAGGGAGCACGAGTTTTCTCGAGAACATGCTTTTAGAAGAAGAAAATCATGCTACGGCATTATATGCCAGGTAACACGCAGATGACAACTTTCTGAAACATCATTATGATAAAAAAATGATACAGCGACTTTGGCGGGGTTGACAAATATGATTTGATTTGATTTGATCCCATCCGATCCGCCGATCATTACTCCATAAATAGAAACTATACTATTTTAAGTTTCCCTTTTTCCTAGCTCTGATTTTTTCCTTACTCTTTTATTTTATTATACCATGCGGTCCACGCCCATGTTTATGAATTATTTTATTTCAACACCGATTTCCTTAAAAGTTTTTGGTTTATAATCTATATAGGTGTCTGAAACCAGTCATTAATAGTATAATTTTAAAACGTATATCATTCTTTGTAAAAAAGTTTGAGATCTGATCTTTTTTTTTTGTCAGCAAACAAAGCAGTTTACAAAAAAAAAAAAAAAAAAAAAAAAAAAAACTAGTTCACCTTCGTTTTTGCTTTACTGATCTTAGTTTTTGCTTTCAAAATCACTAGTTCACCTTCGTGTAGAAGTTGAAGTTTTAATTTCAGATTTTCCTAAATATTAATTTCAGATTTTCCTAAATAGCATATGGTTTACGACACTGCTAATTGAATAGTACATTGACACGTATATGATCCATTCGTGAATCAGCGTCGGGCATGTTATTTAAAACTAAATAGGTAGACATGTGGATGTAGTCGCGGCCATGATGTTGCAATCAGGGTTGAATATTTTATCTCCTTTTTTTGGGTCGGCCACCTTTTTTTCTTCGTATTGGAAGAGTAGAAGTTACAACCAAACAGAAAGTTAACACAAATCCCAACGTTTTCTATTAAAAAGTCAACTATATTGTGTGAATGTAAACAAAATTCCAAATTAAAAATAATTTTTAGTATATAAAAAATATTTAATTTTAATTAATACGAATTGTTTTTAAAAAATATCCAAATTAAATTTATTTGGGCTTTGTTTTCATGTGCAAAACAGACAATATTATATTAAACAGACAATAAAAATTTAGACACAAATTTCAAAAATCCAACAATTAATATCAAAACTGAAATTATGAACATCTACAAAAAAAACAAAATACCCTTTAAATTCAAAGATGACGGACGACCAACGATAAAAAAAAAAAAAGGAAGCATGTATGATAGAGACTAGTCAGAAAATTTTAAAAGCTTCAATTGTAGGAGGAGTATCTTCAAAATGACTTCGCGATCAAGAATCCATGAGACTTGTGCCAAAAGTCCATTCCTTACAACAATATAAAGTTTAAATGAATATCTCTAATAGTGCTGCAAAGATTAGGTGGTGAGTGTCCTAATAGTACAACAAGGGTTAGGCAAAGAAACCCTTATAGTGTAACAAGGGTTAGATGAAAGAGTTGTTGGTGATTACTGTACTACAAGATGTGCATTAGGTTTTGCTGGAGGTAGGAAACCAAAGGTTTGTACGACACTTGATCTGAGAAAAAGTTTGTTGTCAATGCAAACAAAATTTCAGATTAAAAGTTTAGACAAATATAAAAGATATTTAACTCTAATTAATGAGTCCTTTTGGAAAAATCCAAAATAAAATTCATACGAACATTACTTTTATGCTTTTTTTAACAACTACCTTCAGGTTTCAGGTCTAAAGTGGATAAGTACTAATCGAAAAATAAAAAATTAGACATAGATTTGAAAAAGCCACAATATGTATGTTCTTGAGAAAATTAATTCCAGTAAATTATTTTTCAACTACGAGAATAAATTTGAAACATTTTTGAGAACTCATATTAATTAGAAACCATATTAAAAATAAGAATAAAAAGAAACCATATAAACTAGCTATTAGCTAATCAAATGGAATTATTACCTAGAATTGTCGTGCAACTACAATTATCAATGAATCTGATTTGTTCTCATGTCTGCCCTTAAAGAACAGTAATATATTAGTTTGCTAACTTATTCATTACATATATTTAATATTATTTTTCTTGTCGAGGCTTGACATTGTGAGTTTATCCTATTTAAAGAGCATTTTTCTGGAACTTAGATATCTAAGTTCCTATTTAACAATATCATTTCAAAGAAAGACAAAAATCTTACTACTAAGCGGAAATGGTACCGACATACGCGTGGTTATGGACGCTTCTCGCCTTCATTCTGACATGGATAGTTTTTCACCTCATCAAGAGAAAGAAGACGGCAGCCGAGGAAGCAGAGGCCGATACAGAGGAGAGAAGAGACGGTGTCGCTGATGTTATAATCGTTGGGGCGGGTGTGGCAGGATCGGCTCTAGCTTATGCTCTTGCTAAGGTATATTTGCGCATGTAACAGTTTTCTTCCGTTTATACATTCATAAACTAATCACGGTACGATCAACTGCATAGGTTGGTTATATATCTAAGAAATTTAGATCTGCCATGTTAATTGTAGTGATCTAGTAGATATGATTTTAGTTCAAATTTATGTTGATGTTTTGAAACCTATATAACTGATTGAACTAGGTTTTTGGTAGCTTTTCATACGTTGTGTTCAGCCTCTTTAATCAGATATATCTTAAAAGTCAGATAAACCTTTTTCTGTTGATCAGGGGGCTGATACTATATAGAGGGTGTAAGATTTAACCGATTGTATGATTTCAGAGGGTTTAGATATGGATATATACACTCATATATATATCCCTTCATTTATATTTTGGAATATATGAAAACAAACTAAATCAATGGAAATGGTAAAAATGTATTATATTTATAACTTATAAGTGTGTGTGTTTGGTGTAATATTTTTCAGAACCATTATTTAGCTTTTAGTCCAACATTTAAGGAAAAATGTGGTAGCCGTATTTCCTTAAAAGAGAGACTACAATAAAGAGAAATGTAGGTGCATGAGTGTCCATGAGTTTTAAATACAACCAAAAAAAAGGAATGCGGATGCACTATGCAGGAAAACAAAAAATCTTGATCTGACAATTTGAATATTACGTACTAATTTCGATGAGTTTCTACAGAAATGTTATTTTAAGTTATGTCGTTAGTAGCTATTCAGTATGTGTATATGATCTACATGCGGATCTAGGATGGGCGGCGAGTACATGTGATAGAGAGGGACTTGAAAGAACCTCAAAGATTTATGGGAGAGCTGATGCAAGCAGGAGGACGCCTCAAGTTAGCTCAGCTTGGCCTTGAAGGTTTGTCTATCTCTTTCTCTTCACATTCATCACTACACGATGATGATTGATCTCTTGTTGCCTACGCGCATGGATGTATCTAAACTCATTGTGGTATCTACTAGATTGTTTGAAGGAGATAGACGCTCAAGAATCACATTCCTTGGCAATTTACAAGGACGGGAAACATGGGACCTTGTATTACCCGAGTAGCACTAAGTTTCCTTATGAACCACAGGGTAGATTCTTACGTAATGGCCGTCTGGTACAACGTCTACGCAAAAAGGCAGCTTCTCTTGCCAAGTACGTGCATATAGCAGTGTGTTTTTTTGTAACATGGAACCGTAATCAATAGCCAATACTAATGAGTAAAATGATCTACCACCCACTCTTATATAATATCATCTCTTATTTAGTATACAATGCAATAAACATTGGCAGTGTGCAACTAGAAGAAGGAACGGTGAAGTCTTTGATAGAAGAAAAAGGAATGGTTAAAGGAGTGACATACAAGAATAGCGCAGGAGAAGAAATAACTGCTTTCGCACCACTCACTGTGGTATGTGACGGTTGCTATTCAAACCTTCGTCGGTCAGCCATTGATAATAAAGTGAGTGGACACTCACTCTCTTAAGCATTAAAGCATTAATGTAGACCTTTTTATATTCTCACTAAGTTTCATGATCATATATATACGTCTATATGTAAACAGGAGGAAGTGCTCTCGCATTTTGTGGGTTTCGTCGTGAAGAATAGCCGACTTGAAGATCCTCATAGTATGCATCTGACTTTTTGTAAACCTTTCCCATGTGTTATCTATCAAATAACCAGCGATGAGGTTCGCGTTGCTGCCGAGCTTCCTGCCGACAGTATTCCTTCTATGGCGAATGGCGATATGGTTAACTTTCTTAAGAAAACTGTGGCTCCTCAGGTACGTATTCAAGGAATCATAAGGAGTCTCTTTGATTTCGAATGGTGTAATTTTGTTTATATAACTTAGTTTGTATCATTAATCCCTTGCGTGCCGTAGATACCTGAAACTGGAAAGCTCCGGGAGACTCTTTTGAAAGGGGTTGACGAGGGACTACAAGAGGTAAAAATACATGCGACTATGAGTATGTCAGCGAAGCCGTGTGATAAAAAAGGAGTTATTGTGTTGGGAGATGCATTCAATATGCGTCATCCTATAATAGCTTCAGGGATGATGGTTGCACTCTCGGACGTTCTCATTATACGTAATCTTCTAAGGTCATTGCCTAACATTGGTAACACCAAGAAGGTCTCGAAGCTTATCAAGTCCTTTTACATCATCCGCAAGGTTGGTTGTTTGTATAAATGTGTAAAAGTTCACGGGATCTATTATTCGAAAAAAAAAATAGCAATAAGTGAAGCTACTCGCTATATCATTTTATATGCTAGATTAGGTCATCTTAGGCGTATATATGACTCTTTTAGTTAACGATCACTTAGGGAACATTTGGACACATTCACATTGTACATTAGTATTAGCCATTGCTTAAAATACTCACATACAGTTAATTAAGATGTATTATATATGACATTTGTTTTCTATTCGTGTTGATTTTGGACGGCAAAAGCCAATGGCGGCTACTGTGAACACGCTGGCTGCTGTCTTTTCACAAGTGCTAATCGCTACAACAGACGAAGCAAGAGAGGGAATGCGACAAGGTTGCTTTAATTACCTGTGCAGTGGTGGTTTCCGAACAACCGGAATGATGGCTATTCTTGGAGGCATGAACCCTCGTCCCCTTACTCTAGTCCTTCATCTTGTTGCCATCACCCTCACCTCCATGGGCTACTTGCTCTCTCCCTTTCCTTCGCCCCGTCGCTTTTGGCATAGCCTCAGGACTTTTGCGGTAAAGATATATATACTTAATACTTTCTTGCTATTTTCACACCCATGTTTTACATGTTCAACAACGGTTACATATTGTTGTCTTGTTGACTTATTATGTTATTTATCAGTTGGCTTTGAAAATGTTGGGTGCACATTTGGTGGATGAAGGATTCAAAGAGATGTTGATTCCGACAAACGCAGCTGCGTATCGTAGAAACTATATGGCCACGGCCAGCGACTGATGGTTGATTGATCGTTCAAAACCAAGACTATTTATAACTCAAACAGTTTTATCTTTAGTAAATTAAATAAAGAATTGGGTCTAGTTGAGCCTTTGATTAGGCCTTGTTGTTTTGTCTTGTAACCAAACTTGGATATGTTACATGCTGATTTATTATGTTCTATCTGCTGATCCTTGATTTTCTGCTTATGTCTATTTCAATTTCTTCGCTAATTCCAGAGTTTCTTGTCACAGAAGTTTTGTTAACCCTTCGCCAAATGTTGAAGTCTAATTGAAGAAGGCAATTGAAGAAGGAAAGATATGAGAAGAATGTTACAGGTATATGACAAACCCTCCAGCCTATCAAAAATCAATAGTTACTCTTCTGTAAAAACAGAGCATATTGTATGAAAATAGAACAAAACGACTATGGGGAAGGAAAATAAACTACACTTGGAGTTCTGTCACAAAATTTATTATATTATTGAACTGAATTGAATTTTAATTTAAACAAATTTAGTGCCTTTATATGTTTGTAAATCCACTATTGGGCCCACTATTGCTGAGAAGACCATCCACGTCTGTATTATTTATCCATAACCACGGATCGGGGGTTTATCCCTTACGAAGCAAAAGCAGATGTATTCTCAAAGTTCCTGCACTTCCACACGTATGTCAAAACTCATTTCAATAAAGACATACGCTCTCCCTGGAATGTGATAATGGTTCCGAGTACAACAATGCTCAGCTCCATGAGTTCTTTGCTCAAAAAAGGATGACAAAGTATAAGTTGACAATGCATGCTGGGTCAATTATCAACTTAATTATAAGCTGTCATAATTCTCATTACCTCTTCTATCGCTAATGAATATTGGGTATTAAGTGGATCAACATTCTTTCTTGAGAAGTAGTCTTCTATTTTGGTTCATATACTATTATTTTAAAAGAATGATTAGTAGATCTTTTAAAAAAAAAAGTTGTTTCATGTGTAATATGTTCTGACATATTGTTGCACCTCCCATCCGGGACTTAGGTCTCTGTCTTTAATAGATCTGGATTTAACTTTTATTTTTACAAAAAAATAATATGTTCTGACATTTTAACGTCAACTTTAATTTTTTTGAAGAAGACGGCAACGTTGAAAACTTTGACGTCAACACACATCTCTCTATATATAGTAACTAGTACTGCGACGTGTTTTGTTTTCTCCCAGCTATCTTTTTCTCCTTCGTCTTCGCTTTAACTTTTCCCATCCCAAGAAAAGTCTAGATCTAATTAAAATTTTCAAATCCCAAGCAGCATTTACTCTGCACATTTTAGAATCGCCAGGTTAGGTGTTCATTTCAATTTTCTTTTCTTTTTTTTTGCTTTTTCGTCTTTTTTGCTCATTGTTGACAGTCATTCCATCACCAAAACAAAATTAATTTTTTAGGTTTTTTTTTTTTTCACATACTTTCTAACGCAAATGCATCGGCAATATGCGATCATTTATTTGTTTTTATCTCAATATAGGGTTCCGAATTACGAACGAGAAAAACTTAGGGTTCTGATTACTGTTAAAGCATTATTATTGGGTGTTTCTTATTTTCTTTTTCATAAACTTTTTTTTTATACTTGGTACTCTGTTGCATAAACGTCGAGGATGGATTAATAGATATTTCTTCTCTGTTTTCTTGAATGATTGTTGCTTGATATGAGGAGGATTCTCAAGGGCTCCCAACACATTTTTTCCTAAGTGCAATTGTTTGATTACGATCAACAAAAACGCGTGGTGTTTCTTTCTAGCCCACTATGTCCAACAGAGTGTAAGTGTAGTCGAATTCCATTCAGCTGAGAAAACGACGTAGTGTCTAGACACTAACCTTTGAATGGTATTTAGGGTACATGTTTATAGGTGGAGAATTCATGTAAGCTGGAATTATAGGCTAAATGGTGGTTTGTTTATATAGAATAATTGATTTTGTTTTTATCAGTCTGTGGTAAAACCAAATTGATTTTTCTAGATGATGTTAGAAAGATATATTATAGAGAATAATAAAGGGATAACGAAGAAAAAGGTGGAAATCTATTGGATCAATAAGAACTCACCAGAAGTCCTTCTGCATGCCTAACATTTTATTGATAATACTCTCTCTAATATAGATTTTGTTTTCTTCTGCATATGCGTCAAAACCACGAAAGGTGTATAGATGCAATTGAATTAACTTCAAGGGTTATATGAATAATCAGTGATACATGTCAAGTCAAAAGACTAATCATTTTGTATATATATAAAAAATCAGTTAACATTTTTGTTACAGGGGAATTTTTGTTTTAAATGGAAGAGAGATCAAAATGTTTGCAAATAGAAGTAGAAGGGGAGCTCCCAGCTATACTGACAGAAGCTACAACAGAAGTGGTTAACTTTGACAATCACAAAGAGAATAGTCTTCCTCGTCCTCCTCGCTTCATCAGTCGTTTTCATCCTTCTCATGCCTCTACCTCTGATTTGGTAAATTATATTATTTGATGTATTGCCTTCCACACTCGCAAACTTTAGGTTAAAAATTATTATATAACTAAGTCCGACCAGATCATGTTACATATAAATGGATAGAATGGTCTAGAAGTATCAAGTTTATCAGCGAGCAAAACAATGGAAGCTCACAATGAGGATCTCAAAGAGACAAAACCCGGGATGACGATCAATCATCAAAGGAAGACATCACTTCCAATGCCAACTTCACCAATTGATCATATGATCGCTGATCCTACATCTTCATCATCCGACAACAACAAAAACGGTGGGTCAACTGGAAAATCCGTTAAGTTTCTCTCTCAGCCGGTGACCAAAGTCCCATCCCTCTACATTGAAACCTGCAAAGATAATGATAATGATAGTCTTCGCCCTGATAATCATCAACATCAACATCATCATCAGCAACATCACCAGAGCGGTCAACTTCAAAATCAAAAGCCTGCATCGCATAAGCTTAAGGATCACAGGTACAACTCATTCAAGACTTGGTCAGGGAGACTTGAGAGACAATTCACAAGAAAACCAGCTTCTATACCGGAGACACCAAACCGGGCTAAGGAGCATTTAAATACTAATCATGAAGCCATGCCTGTGGATCGATACTTCGCTGCCTTAGAAGGTCCTGAATTGGAGACTCTCCGGGTACTTTACCTACGCTTGTTTTTATCACATTTACACTTATATGAAGTTCATTTCAATTAGCATATTTTGCTTATATGCGGAATTATTGAGCCTGAACAACGAATGAACTAAGAAATGTAGATTAAGTGACTTAAAGCTTGTACATCCGTATACAGTATATCTTTTAGGATTAGGAATTTCACTTTTAATAGATAAGAAAGTTTTTATAAAAGAAAAAAATGTATATCGAATTTTTAGTATGCTTAAATGCCGGTTTCTCTAAAATGTTCTTATTTTCTTTGTTTTATTTATTCGTGTTTGTTCACAATAAAAAAACTATCTAACTATCTTTATTATTTTCCGGAAGTTATAGTCTCAAGAAGAGATCGTTCTACCAAGTGAACAAACATGGCCATTCCTTCTCCGCTTCCCGATATCCACCTTCGGTGTGTGCCTTGGAGTGGGCAGCCAAGCCATAATGTGGAAAACCCTAGCCACTGCGAAGCCAACAAAGTTCCTACACGTATCCCTCTGGATACACCGGAGTCTCTGGTTCATCTCGGTCGCATTAGTTCTCATCATTGCCACTATTTACCTCCTCAAAATCATCCTCTACTTCGAAGCCGTACGCCGCGAATACTACCATCCCATCAGAATCAACTTCTTCTTCGCGCCTTTCATTTCATTACTCTTCTTAGCCTTAGCGGTCCCACCTTTTATAGTTACAGACTTGCCACAGTTCCTTTGGTACGTCCTCATGTTTCCTTTCATCTGTCTCGAGCTCAAGATTTACGGACAGTGGATGTCGGGTGGTCAACGCAGGCTCTCCCGAGTCGCCAACCCGACCAACCATCTCGCAATCGTTGGGAACTTTGTAGGGGCGTTGCTTGGTGCAAGAATGGGCCTTAGGGAAGGACCAATATTTTTCTTTACCGTTGGGATGGCTCATTACTTGGTTCTGTTTGTGACATTGTACCAAAGACTACCGACCAATGAGACTTTGCCTAAAGATCTTCACCCTGTGTTCTTCCTTTTTGTTGCCGCTCCAAGTGTTGCTTCCATGGCTTGGGCTACGATCACTGGCTCCTTCAACTATGGCTCCAAAGTCTGTTACTTCATCGCCATGTTCCTCTATTTCTCCTTGGTACGTTTCACATATATTCTTGACTCATACATGCAGAGCAGTCTTGAGATTTTAAAAAAATTAAACAATTAAGTAATAAAATATTTTAAAACAATTTGATGACCTATGTTCATATATATTAACTTGAAAAACAAATTAGGGGTCTAAAACCAGTATTTTAGTTAACTATTCCCAAAACTGGCTCTGCATACTTTTTCTCTTCACAAAAAGCATTCACTAACACAAATCTTCACTTCCTTTGTTTTTTTACAAATTCAATAGGCGGTTCGGATTAATTTCTTTCGTGGAATCAAGTAAGTTTTAGAAACTTTCCCTTTTTTATATGCTCAATACGACTAGTATTAATTTGTTTTTTTGTTTAAGGTTTTCGTTGTCTTGGTGGGCGTATACATTTCCAATGACTGGGGCTGCAATTGCAACCATCAGCTACGCAGCAGTAGTGAGGAACACTATGACTAAAGTACTGTGTGTGATCCTCTGTGCCATTGCGACACTAGTTGTTTTCGCACTCCTCGTGACCACGATCATCCATGTCTTTGTCCTCGGAAATCTTTTCCCCAATGACAACGCTATAGCCATCAGCAACCGCCCAAGATCCAAACAGACTAACCACCACCGTTGGCTCGAACAGTTTAGAAACGTAAGCTCAGAGACCATCGAAAATTACTTGAAATTCGCAGACTCCGACAGTAATGATCTAGAAGCTGCCATTGACAAAATTCAAGAGAATAATTCGACACAATAAAAAAATCATATCATGTGTATAGTCAGAGTCGTAGTATACGATTTTTGGTTTTGACTTGGTGTCACTGTGGCTGACACAAGTGAGGAACCTAGTAACGTAAACTGTTGGTTGCTATGGTTCTAATGAGCATGTGTAAACTTGTAGTAACAAAAAGTAGGGATGTCTACAAGGGTGAACTGATCTAAATCAGAACCAATTTATCCTAAGCTGGATTTGTTAGCGGTTAACCCAATACAGTATGTAAAAACTTGTTTAGTTCAAATAAATAAAAAAGTTTTTGACTTTCGAGAGGCTATAATCATTTGATCGGCAAATCTACAAATGCTATGGAGACCAACCAAAGCCATTGATGTCGTTCAACAAAAAGGATCTGGATCCGTGACAACTTACAAATCAACAGAATCATCATTTAAAATGTAATTCTGCAAGAAAAGTTATTCTCTGTCAACACGAAGCTACTGCTTCTTGCATCAAAAGCTAACACGGGAGGCTCAAACCACTCCTTGTGCCGTCTCTTATTAGTTTTTTTTTCTTCATTTTATTCATAAATCAAGTTTTCTCATACGATACAGTACACACGTTTCAGTTGTTTTTATGCATTTATTTCATACACAACAATAACATTCCATTGTTTTGTCAAAAAAAAGAAAAACAATAACATTCCATTGGCTGACCTTGACGAGTTATAAAAATTTGAAATTGTCAACCATATATTATCAATAGGTTATACAAAAAATCAATAGATTAATATGACTAATAAATCTAGTGGTATTGTAGATTGTACTACTGTACGTCCCTTTCAATATAAGTCAACTGTACTTCAGTTCGTTATTCATAAAATCAGAATGTACTTCCAATGTCTAATCTGGAATGTCAACTCTGCATGATCAATAAGATTCTCTTTATTTCAAATATTTCTAACCAATCGGATTTATCCTTTGGTCTGTTTTATTCTTATCCTCAATGAATTCTACAAATGTGTATGTGTCCAAAAGAAGATGCAACATCTTTAGCAAAAAAAAAGAAGTAATTAACCACCTCGTGAATCTATCTATACTATTATTTATGAAGTGATTTTGCTGATTTGTCACATTCTCCATGCTTTTAGCTAATTTTACTTATTTATCATATTATTATTAGTTTTTAATTTAAATATTTAATTTATTAATTTAAATAATATAAATATTTCGAATTTTTAATTAATTTATTAATTTAAATAGTATACTGTTTCGAACTTTCTAATTGGAATTATAATTATTTTAACTTTCACAAGTTTCTTATTAGTTTTTAGCTTAAATCGTTAATTTATTCATTTAAATAATATAACTATCTCGAGATTTCTAATTGGAACTAAAATTATAATTGTTTTAACTTTCACAAGTGAAGACTAATTCTTGTATTCATGTGATGTAAGATGTTTTAAATTTTATAGTTCCATTTTTTTCATTCATTCCAAATTACCGGTTATAGTTTTATTTCATCATTTAGGTACAGTGTTTTCTGGTTGTTTCAATTGCTTGGGTTATCTTCATGATATCACTTTCATTCTGATGAATGCTCTCTTTTCAGTGGTTCAATCATTTTGTGCAGATCAAACAATATTTTTTTGTCAAACAATATTATTCTTTGAGTTATTTGCATTAAGGACTATATGAACAACATCAAAGCTTCATTCTCTCTTTAGCTTTAGATCCTTTTTTGGGTTCTTGACATCTATATTTATGTACTTTCGATATTTGTTTTCTGTTTAGTTGGAGTTTTATGTTTTTTCTTTCTTTCATTGACTTTAAAAGACTAGGAAGCAAATAGGTTTTGCTATATGCAGTTTGGAATTATGAATTAGTTATTCTAAATTATTTAATGGCAGTTATTTCACTTATATGTTTTATTACTGTTTAATTTATAAGAAAACTTATGCTTTGATATTAAGTTTAAAGAGTTGTTTATGTAATCATGTTAATTATGAATATGTGTTTAATGGTTTAATCTCTAAAACGGCTAAAGTAGATATATTTTTAATGAATAATTAGATTTATTATTATATAATTAACTATAATAATAATAAAACTATTTTTTCTATTTATTTGTTTATTAAATGTAAACTTATGAAATATTTCGATAATTCAATGTATATATTTATCAAGTAAACCAATGAAATATTATCATTATCTCAATTGTTTTTTAAGTTTTTTTTCTAAATTATCATCGAACTTTATTTTTTATTTACTTTTTATTTATTTTATTTTTATTTGGATTTGCGTGTTTCAATGTTTTTTGGTAATTTAATAAAATTTTCTGGATCAAAAATACAAAGTAGATTAAGAGAGACCAAAAGTTCACATTCTTCGTTGTCCAAAATAGAAGTTCACATTCTTATTTTACTTTATTGTGTGTAATATTTGTTATGTGATTATGCTTTCATGGTTTTATAGTTTTATAGCTTTCCTTTGTACTAAGAAGACGTAGACTGAGATAAAAATCAAAGAAAAATAAAATGATTAAGAATATAAAGAAAAAGTTATTGTCATGTTAAAATCATAAGAAATATATTAATAACTATTAGTAAAACGACATGCGGGCAAAACATCTAGTTGGATTTAAATACCGAATGTATTATTTCAAAAAGTATTAATATTACACTGTGATTGCTAAGAAACAAAATTATTAGTACTACATAATCTTTTTCTAATGCAGAGATAAATTATTAGCTAAGAACAAGTAAAGGTGTAGTACACCAAGCAGTACCAATTTGTCCAAGCATGAATCATGCCTTTTTGGCCCCTTGCCTTGTAGAATGTTCTCAAATCTCATATCTCTAAACCCTAGCTCATTCTTTAGTAAATAAATGACGTTTAATAACTAGTAATATTGATTGGGAACCATCTTGTACCTCCCTTTGACTACAACAAAAAGTATCTCTCGTTTCTCTAATATAATAGTTACACAATCATATTAGCTTTATTTTCAACGAGATTTCACCCCTTCATGAAAGTAAGTGAGAATTCTTGTATTTATTTGCCTCATATAATGATTAGAAATATGTTGCATTCAAAGAATAACTGAGTTTTTGCTATGGAGCCGCAAATTTTGTATTCGTAACTATGTGTTACACGTTTAAACTATTGGGGTAATCTATGAAACTATCATATGTTACTTACTCCAAGTACTAAAATGTGTTTATATGTGACCAGGGCATATGTTTATATGTGACAAGGACATGCCATCTAGTCATTTGTGAAACTGTTGATCACCATCCAAGGTTATATAGTGCATATTGTTGATATATAAAAACATTCATATATACTTGTATACATATGAATTTATATCTTATATCAAAGTTGAATAGTCCAAAGTATGTTGCTTGAGTTCAAAAGAAACAATACATCAAACCTGAATACAGAAAATGATCAAAGAAACGCATATAATGTCATAAACCAATCTCAAATGTATCAGCAAGGTTTCTTGACAAATGTATCTACATAAATTCTGATGCAGGCCATATATTTATGATGTGCATAGGCATATATATATATATATATATATTAAATTATATGTTATGTATAACCTCTGCCAGCAATTAAGGAGATAAGATAATTAAAAAGCAGGGGAAGTATTCTCGCATCTTACTTCTTAAACATATAACATCTAGGCAATAATAAAAATGACACAATTACGATAACACCCTTATACTCCTCTATAAATAACAAATCCAAAAGCTTAAACCCTCAAAAAAAAATCCACACATCAACACACAAGCTTACATCAAATATTGTGGATACAATAAAGTGAATATGGGGGATATGAGAAACTTGCTGAAGATGTCAATGGTGGCTGTATTTGTCGGATGGATGTTCATTTGGGTTATGATTTCAACAAACCTTTTCAAAAACAAGTGGACTCCCAAAATGACCAAGTATTTCAATACTACTTATTTTGGTCCTCAAGGTATTTATTTCTCAACTTATATATATTTCTCGCATTCATTTTGATATATAGATTCCTTTGTTTCTGACCATTTATTGTTTATCATGAATGTGTATAGGCATAAATCTAGTGCTTCTTACCGTTCCCATGATGTTTATTGCGGTTCTGAGTTGTCTTTATTTGCATATCCAAAAGAAACCCACCCAAACTCAAAGGTGTGGCTTGTTATAATGTCATTGTTTTTCTCTTGACTATATAAACATACAAATTATCAGATTCTTATTCATATAAATGCAGCAAATCGAAGATAAAAGGGAGAATGGGGAGGGTGATGATGGTTATGAACCCATTGGGGATAGTGACAGTAACAGAGTTTACTTTTTCTCTATTGTTTGTGGCTCTTTTGACTTGGGCTCTCGGCAATTATCTCTACCTTAGCTATCACGTCAGTCTTCATAACCATGACAATGCAAAAATGTAAGTTTTGTTGTTCCTACTTTTAATTAGCTCTCTAATTTTTTTTCTTATATTTTACTTTTTAATTGAATGCCTTCAAATATCCATATCAAAACCGGCTTAGGATGTTTTAGTTCGAGTTCTCCCATTACAATTTTAATAGAGTAGATTAAAATTTTAAAACATCGAGTGAAATGGTGCAGATGGCAGGCAAAGTTTAGGGCTTTTGGACTGAGAATAGGATACGTCGGCCACTACTGTTGGGCCTTTTTGTTCTTCCCTGTGACAAGAGCCTCTACGATTCTGCCACTAGTTGGGTTGACTTCCGAGTCAAGCATCAAATATCACATTTGGCTCGGACATATCTCAAACTTTCTCTTCCTCGCTCACACTGTCATTTTCCTTATCTACTGGGCCATGACCAATCAGTTGATGGAGGTCCGTTATATAATCTTTATCTTTATTTTATCACCAAATTAAATATTTAAGCTCAGTCGCCTAGATTGTCCCAAGGGCCAAGGGAAACAATCGTTACCAAGGCCTAGTCAACCCAAATTATCTTGTGAAATTGGATGTCCGGTTGCTAAAAGCATGTTTATTGTATGTTGGATCTTTTAACGTAATATAAGATACGGTTTCTTAATTTTTAACTGAAAAAACTAAGAGACGTCTCTTAAATAAGAGATATAAAAAACGCTTTTTAGTTTTTTTAGTTAAAAGCTAAGGGACTGTATCTTATATTACGCTAAGAGACCCAATTTAAGAGACTTGTAATAAACATGTTCTAACTATAAAGAACCCTAAAAATATGGAAACTCTTCTGAGACAAAGATTTATCTATCCTTTAGTTATATTTCAGACCTGATTTTTTCTTATATATGTGAAGACGTTTGCATGGAATCCGACATATGTGCCTAATCTAGCCGGTACAATAGCAATGGTGATTGGAATAGTGATGTGGGTGACAAGTTTTCCATACTATAGACGAAAGAAGTTTGAGATTTTCTTCTACACTCACCATCTGTATGGTCTCTACATAATCTTCTACATGATCCATGTTGGAGACTCGTGGTTCTGCATGATCTTGCCCAACATGTTCCTCTTTTTTATCGACCGCTACTTGAGATTTTTACAATCCACCAAGAGATCTAGACTTGTCTCTGCTCGGATCTTACCTTCAGATAACCTCGAGCTCACTTTCTCCAAAACCCCAGGTTCATAACTTGTTCCTCCATTTAAGTTTACATTGAAATGAAACAGAATAATTTAGGATATTTTTACTAAAGATCTGTTTTCAAATTATAAAATACAAATCCAAAATGAAAATGAAAAAAAATCTTATGCTATTTGATTTTAGGTTTACAGTTTGCAGCTATTTTTAATATAATTTTTGCAGCTATTTTTAATATATTTTTTAGTGTTGAGTTTGTTTAATGTAACGTATAATATTAAGATGTTAACACTAACCACAGCTATCACTAAAGTAACCACAAGTATTTATAATCATGTTTGATCAAAATACAAGAATAATAATTTGGGCTAGAGTGCCATGTTTTTCTTGGGGCTATAGTGCCATGTTTAAAAGAGAGATGCTTCACGTTTTTAGCCAAATTTTTCTAAGGATTTGTAACCATTAGTTTCATTTCATCTAAACTGTAGGCCTACAATATACACCAACGAGCATATTGTTTCTACATGTGCCGAGCATTTCCAAGCTTCAATGGCATCCATTCACAATAACTTCAAACAGCAACTTGGAGAAAGATACACTAAGTGTTGTCATCAGAAGACAGGGAACTTGGACTCAAAAGCTTTACACCCATCTCTCTTCTTCCATCGATTCTCTAGAGGTTTCCACTGAAGGTCCTTATGGTCCTAACTCCTTAGATTTGAGGTACAAGAACTTAACAGTCTTAGTTCATTTTCTTACTTAACTACTTTATCTAAATTATCGTTATCATTTTCATTTACTATAGGCATGACTCTCTAATACTAGTGAGCGGGGGAAGTGGAGTCACTCCCTTCATTTCAGTGATCAGAGAACTCATATTCCAAGCCCAAAACCAAAGCACAAAAATACCAGATGTTCTTCTTGTTTGTGCCTTTAAATACTACCATGATCTTGCGTTTTTAGACCTAATCTTCCCACCAGATATTTCAGTCTCGGACATCTCTAGGCTGAATCTCCGGATCGAGGCCTATATAACACAAGAAGACAAGAAGCCTGAGGCAGCTGAAGATAGCAGATTGTTGCAGACAAAATGGTTCAAACCACAGCCATTAGACTCTCCAATCTCACCAGTCCTTGGACCCAACAACATACTCTGGCTCGGAGTTGTGATCTTATCATCATTCGTCATGTTTCTCTTGCTCATAGCGATTGTTACACGTTACTACATATACCCTGTTGATCGTAACACAGGAAAGATCTACAACTTCTCGTACAGAGTTCTCTGGGACATGTTCCTAGGATGTGTGTGCATTTTTATTTCTTCAAGCGCAGTTTTCTTGTGGCGCAAGAAAGTTAACAAGGAAGGAGATAAGGAGTCCAAGAAGCAGGTACAGAGCGTAGATTTTCATACGCCTACGTCTTCTCCAGGTTCATGGTTCTGCAGCCACGATAGAGAGCTCGAAAGCGTTCCCTATCAATCCATAGTACAAGCCACTTCAGTCCATTTTGGCTCCAAACCTAATCTGAAAAGTAAGTCATCTAACTCAGTAGAGTCCACGTGTGCATCACGTGCATGGAAAAATGGTGTAAGACAAGTGAGTGTACATACAGGAATCTGATGCTTGAACGTTATTGTTTTGCAGAGATTTTGTTTGAGGCCGAAGGTTCAGAAGACGTTGGAGTGATGGTGTGCGGGCCAAGAAAGATGAGGCATGAGGTGGCAAGGATATGTTCATCTGGTTTGGCTAAAAACCTTCACTTTGAAGCAATTAGTTTCAACTGGTGATCGATTCCATTGTTCTGACTATGTTGTTTATATTCATTGTGATTACCTTTGATATGTTGAAATGGTTTGCTGTTTATTTTCTTAACGCAATGCAAAAATGAATGTCGATATGTGCTATCATCCATCCGCATCATTAATTATCATCATCACCATATATGGGATCATCATCATCAGACTCGATGTCATCGGTTCTAATATGTGTTGAAGAGCAAAATAATGTTTTAAAAAATCTAGATGAATGATCCATGCTAAGCGCATGCATAATTTTAAAAATCACATTACCGTTTCATCAAAATTTTATGGTAAAAGTTTTATATATTCCTTGGATAAGAGCTACAGCTGATTAGTTCTTTGTTCGAATTTTAGATGAAGGTATTTTTGAGAAGGAAGAGTAAAAATGTCTAATAGATTTTGAAAAAAAGGAGATAACAAAAAAAGTGTCAAATCTCATATTGTTAAAAAATCTAATGGTACAAATCGTTGTTATCCAATTGTTATGTTAGAGCACTTCCAATAAGAAATTCTCACTAAGTATCTTACAATTAAAAGAAAAGAAAAATGTAAAAGTATGAAAGAAATTGAAGAGAACTTATGAGATACTATTAAAACATTTTGTCATCTTCTAGTTAATTCAATTTTCATTAAACATTAAATTTAATTATAAAGTTAAGTTACATTAAAAATACTATATAGTAACAGTTAGAACCCCATTTTAAGATACTATCTCAATAAAGCTGGGCATATATTCTTTTGTATGAGGGCTGATTTGTTTCTAAGATCATTTACAAGCTCATTTATATATATATATATATATATATATATATATTAACTAAGCTTTCACTTATTTTAAAGATTTCTATCATAGAAAAATAAATAGAAATGAAGTTTTTGATCCACCATATTTCTTTTAAATAAATATAGGATGGAGATGCTCTAACAATTCATAATGACTAAACTCCTTCATATTTGCCTATATTATTTAATGCTTGTTGGCAAACACAACCATCTACAATCAAGACCAGAACATAGTCTAATGGTTTGTGTATTGTGCTAATGTTGTCACTTGTCACCATCCAAATTTAAACTTGTACTAGATTTTGACCCGTGCAACCGCACGGGTGTTTGTTTTCACTTTTCTATACATAAATTATTGTTTTAGAACATAAGTGGTATATATTTTTAATGTTAATCATATACTTAAATATTTATATAACTATTTCAAATACAATAATTTTATAATTTACATGTTATAATTAATTAATTGTTTAAACCTTATATATTTGCCACTTCTTATTATATATTTATCTTATTGTATTTGCATTTAGTTATTAAGCAAATTAATATATTTATGAGAGAATATATTTAAAAAATATTTTATATTTAATTTATGCTAAATTCTGAACCGTATTTCAAAACTGGATTTCTTTCTACCAATATTTTTATGCTTATTCATTTTAGATAATTTATTATTGTATATATAAAAGTGTAAGATATGTTAATTTTTAGACATGTATTATATAGTTTATTAATTTTAAGTCGTTCTATCATCATATTATATTTTAAATAAATAGTTTATATTTATGAAAATAAAATTTATAAATTTATCAATTGAATATAATTTTATTATATTTATTTTAGTATAATAATTATATTTTAACATCATGACTATAAAAGTAGATAAAATAGGATATAATTTATTTATTTTCATTTCTAAACGATAACTTAAAATACATTAAGTTATTGTTTAAATATTACACAGATTTATTAGAATTTTTAAAATATAATATATAAATATATATTATATTTAAAATGAAAATATATTATGATTAAAGTAGTCACAAAGATTTTATATTATTAACTTTAAAGAAATACATGTTAATTTTTATACTTGTATTATATAGTTTGATAATGTTAACCCATCTTACCAACATATTAGATTTTATTTTTGAACATAAATATTTTATAATTGCGAAAATAAAATATATAAATATATAAATTTAATACAATTTTATTATATTTAGCTCAATATAATAATTTTAATTTAATATGATTGATTATGATTATATAATAACTAAAATGTTATAGATTTTTTTATTTTTCATTTTATATAACTGAATATATTAATGTATAATAATATTTTAAACTAATTTCGAAATTAGTGAAAATATTTAAATATAATTTCAAAAAATGAAGATCTTGTAAAAATCTTTTTAAACAGATTTATTAGAATTTTAAAATAAATATATTTATATTTAAAATGAAAAGATATCAAAAGATACTATGATTAAAATATTTTAAAAATTATATTTATTATTAATCTGAATTAAAATATAGTATAAATTTTTATGAATAGGTCCATTAAGTCCATTTTTTAAAAAAATCACACATGAATCAAAGTTGTGACTTCTGTTTTAATATATAAAATATGACATGTTACCCAAAAGAAATACAACACAACACATCACACTTATTTTTTAACCCTTGTACTTGTTATGATTGTCTTCTTGTTTTACGGAGTAGTTTATTGTCGAATGTTATTGTCTTGTTTTAAAACTAGACATCGTTGATTCAGGTAATTATCTACAATAATTACAAACCATAAGATTTAATTAGCCGGAGAAGTGGCTGTCCAACTTCCACAGCTCCACTTACCTACTAATTAAATATGGGAAGTATAGTCCTATAAGCCTAGTAAAGTATTTGGGCATGTGTAAAGTTCAGAGACGTTAATATGTCCCAAAGCACAGTTTAGATGAGGTATTTTCATATGAGTAATCCAAACCATTAAAACTTATGCCTTGAAAAGATAAAAAAATCATTAGCTTCGGATCTTAATTTGTAAATCCAGGTAGGATCTATAAAGAATACGTTTGTTTTGGTCGACTAATTTTAAGCATATTTACCATCTTTATCGGCGTTCGTAGTGTGTCCTACAGTTTTAATAACACATATAGCATCATTACATTGATTATTTTGTTTCTTTTCTCTACCCAAAAACCCTAAGGTCCCTAACTTAACTTCAATTCGTGCAAATAAATTTAAAGAGAGAGATAGAGTTTAATTGAGTCATTAAATGAATCGCAACTACTTCCACGAAACCTTAAATGCCTAACCCAACTACACACTGTACGTCTCTATAAAGCAGTCTTTAGTTCTTACTTCATGCACCACATTATAATCTCACACCCAAAAAAAAAAGATTGCTAATATATTATTGTGATCATCACAAGTAGTACATTGATTAACAAATCTCTTTTTCACCATGAAGATAAAGATAAGTAGCAAAACACATGTGCAACCAAACAAGCCAATACTAGGGAAGAAACAATTCCAGCTCACCACATTTGATCTTCCTTACCTAGCTTTCTACTACAACCAGAAGTTTCTGCTCTACAAGTTCGAGAACCTTCTAGATCTCGAGGAACCCACTTTCCAAAACAATGTCGTGGAGAAGCTCAAGGATAGTTTGGGTTCGGTTCTTGAAGACTTCTATCAGCTTGCCGGTAAGCTGGCCAAGGACGAGGACGGGGTCTTCCGAGTTGAGTACGACGCTGACGAAGAAGAGATCAACGGCGTGGAGTTCTCGGTTGCTGATGCTGTTGACATCAGCGTCGATGATCTCACGGCTGAGGACGGGACAGCTCAGTTCAAGGAGTTGGTTCCGTACAACGGAATCTTGAACTTGGAAGGACTTCGCAGGCCTCTTCTTGCTGTCCAGGTAATTATTTAATTTATATACATTATTCTATCGCCACATGCTAGCTTTTTGTCATTTATCTTGTTTATTCGTACACGTGAAATAAAATAGAATTAGATATACAAATCTTGGTGGCAGAGAAAAGCAATATAACGTGAAATAAGATAGATCGAATTAGATTATACAAATCAGGATTATTTCATAAATATCTGATAATATAGCCATCTCTATGTGGTTGTTCGTTGAACTTTGATGTGTGTTATGTGGTACATTGATTTTAGCTAAAATAACTTCGGTTGGTGTATAGTTTTCACAAGCGACCATTAAAAATAATAATGGAGAATACTTAAATAAAATGACCATTTAAAGACAAACATCACGTGTTTGCCCCAAAAAAGAAAAAGAAAAAAGACAAACATCACGTGACCTACAAAACTGATAGATCCATATACATTTGATTCGTCTGTAAGCTCCAAAGAAAAAACAAAACTAATTAACTAACGAATTAGTACATAAAAGTGGCTGTGCATGTTTCCAGCTAGCCCATCAGAAAATGTTGACATTAATTATTTTCAAAGTATAGGGAAAGTAAATGGCATTCAACGGGTGAAACCCCACCTTGGCATGCATATATGAAAGAAAAAGAATATTGGTTTTGATATAACTTTGTAATTTTTAATATCTAATACTCCCTCCGTTTTTTATTATAAGTCGTTTTAGAGAAATTTTTTTGTGCCAAATTATATGTCGTTTTCGGTTTTCTATGTAAAATTTATTAATAATTAAAGTTGTATGACCAATGGTAATATATCTTATATTTTTCTATTGGTTGAATTGTGGTTAGGTAAATAATTAATGATGTTTTTGTTTAGAAAATATAAGAAATTAATGGTTTTCTTAATCTACGTGCATAACTGTAAAACGACTTATATTAAAAAACGGAGGGAGTATATATTTATATGTATATCAAAAGCTAACATGCAAATGTTAGGCTTATAATACACATCTGTGGCGATGTCTCTGGTTGGACGACGTTGAATCGGACACAACTAAATCTCAGTATTTGTAATTTGCTTGTATAATTAGTGTATGTTTATCTACATGAAGTTTATACAATAATAAGTCAGAAATTGCAGTTAATGAAATGAAAAATTCGGTTTGAAAATGCATTTCAACATGTATATGAAAATTTTAAGTGGCACAGCAATTAAATGTAACATTAAATGACTGACCAGTAACAATTTTATGGATGGTAACTACTACAGATTGGTATATATGTAGGCATGCATGTAGTCATGTACGACAAAACATGAAGTCATATATATATATATATAGGTGCGATTGTTGCAAATTAGTATGAATGAACCTTAATGTTTATACATCGTACTCATACGTATACGTATTTGCATGTATACAATACTTTCACTATCATCCGATGCTCTTTTAAATTCAATACGGCCTTTAATGTGCACTTAATGTAAAGCCCTTTGAAAACAAAACAGATGTGGTCGTTGGAGTAGTCATTGTTTCTGTTGCTTATTTTCTGGTCTCGAGACTATCGTCCAATTAAAAATTTAAGGCTTTTGAAAACAGGTGTGGTCGTTAGAGTAGTCACTAGTCATTAATACATGTATGCTTTTCCATTCTTTAATTTTATTCTGTTCCGCAAACAGGTGACCAAGCTTAAAGATGGGCTTGCAATGGGCCTAGCTTTCAACCACGCGGTCCTCGACGGAACTGCCACATGGCACTTCATGAGCTCATGGGCCGAGATCTGCCGTGGAGCCCAAACCATCTCGACCCAACCTTTCCTCGACCGAGCAAAGGCACGTGACACGCGCGTGAAGCTCGACCTCGCTTCCCCGAAGGACCCCAACGCGTCCTCCAACGGCGACGCCGCGGCGGAACCGCCGCAGCTTGTAGAGAAAGTCTTCAAGTTCTCAGACTCCGCCATCCACACGATCAAGTCAAGAGCCAACTCCGTCGTCCCATCCGACGGCTCAAAGCCCTTCTCCACTTTCCAGTCCCTGACATCCCACATATGGCGCCACGTCACCCTCGCGCGTGGGCTCAAACCGGAAGACATAACCGTCTTCACCGTCTTCGCCGACTGCCGCCGCCGCGTTGACCCGCCGATGCCGGAGGAGTACTTCGGGAACATGATCCAGGCCATCTTCACGGGGACGGCGGCGGGGCTGCTGGCGGCGCACGGGCCGGAGTTCGGAGCTGCGGTGGTGCAGAAAGCGATAGTTGCTCACGACGCGCGTGTGGTAGACGCGCGGAACGAGGAGTGGGAGAAGGCGCCGAAGATATTTCAGTTTAAGGACGCGGGAGTGAACTGCGTGGCGGTTGGGAGCTCTCCGAGGTTTAAGGTCTACGAAGTGGACTTCGGGTGGGGTAAACCGGAAACGGTTAGGAGCGGTTCGAATAACCGGTTTAATGGGATGATGTATTTGTACCCCGGGAAAGCTGGAGGTGTGAGCATCGATGTGGAGATTACTCTCGAAGCACGTGTCATGGAGAAGCTAGAGAAGAGCAAAGAGTTTTTACTCATCGATGTGGAAGAAGATGGAAACAAGATCACCAATGGCAATGGTCATGGTCATGGTCATGGTCATGGTCATGGTCATGCTAATGGTAACGGGTTTGCTTGAGCCAGTTTCGTTAGTGTTTATCGTAATAATAATTGCTTTTTTGTTGATAATAAATCAGCAAAATGCTGACGTGGAATTTATGTATTTGATTATGTTTTTCGTGTGTTGTGTTTGAACCTTGGAGTGTTTCGGACATGTGCTGAAGTTGCTTTTTGCTGTTTAAAATTAAGATTCACTTGTGAGTGGGAGAATGCCTTGGTTACGACTTTAGCTTAAGTAGTTTTCTTTTGTCATTTTGAACCTGTAATTTTTTTCAAATCAAGAGGACGTGATAGTTTGCTCTGTCATGACTCTGATCCAAAGCTTAATGGCCGATGGGTATTTGATGCAACCATAAGCTCCCACCGGACTAACTTCGTAAGCAAGGCTTGTAATATTTTAAGTGAGTGTTTGATGAGACAAGAAGCAGAAGAGATATGAACTACAAGATTGACATGTTCTTTTTGATGTCTCAAACATATCAATAAAAATTCCTTTTCCATTGAGAAACAAAGAACCTAAAAAAAGATGATTAATCAACTCAAGTTGCATTGTATCATAAGTTATAGACACCAAAGAGCATCACCATCTTCTTCTATTAGTCTTCGTCAGAGAAGGTAATCCTCTGACCGCAGAAGGTAGTCTTTCGAACGACGCAGGGCTCTTTCTCCGGCTTTGGTCTGGTCGGCAAACCAAAGCCTTCTCGTCTAAGCTCGTCTTCGTACCTGGAATATATCAAAACCCCCTTGTCATACTCATATATACCAGCTCTTGATAACAAAACTCAGAAGGTAAATAGTTATAAATCACTTACCAAAGCTTCTCTGCAAGGTCGGTAAGGTTGTACCTAATTAACAAACAAACAAAAAACAATAGCATTCATCAAAAATACAGCATTAAGTTTAGAGAAACAAAACTCCACAACATGGAAAATCAACTTACTTGGGTCGGAAAGGGTATGGAGCTATCTCAAGCATCTTGACAAAAATCCCCTTAACATGCTGGTTAATTCGCATAGCCTACAGTACAAGAGATTTAATCAGCAGTCCTAACTTTCAGAAAAACTACTTGCATCATTATATACTTCAAATTCTTTTCATTGTTACTATAAATGATTCTCACCTTATTTGATTCGGTACAAGTAGCAAACTCAACACAGCAACAGCCCGAAGATATGCCCCGGCGGTCTACAATAAGTCTAACACTAGCAACTTCTCCAAAATCTTCGAAGTAACTGATGCTGTAAATATGGAGAGATAAAATGAAAAAAAAAATTGCTCTCAAGAAGAAAAAGAGCTGAATCAAAGGAACTACTTACATATTTGGTATGTTAAAACGCACGATTTTTTTATGGGAGATATCGGCAAAGAGAGTCTTCTTACTCGATGAAACTTCCTGAATTTTTAACAGTAAGTGTGTTAGTAGTAATACTGTAAGGAAAAATGAACTTCAATTTATAATAAAAAAAAAGACAAATTCTTGAAGATAATAACAAGAGTTACCTCAACAAAGTCTGGAGTTTCATCAAGTCCTTCCATTGATGCATTTTCTTGTAGCAGAAGGTTTTCTCGCTGAACATAGTCTTCGAACCTGGAATATCAAAAAAAAAAAAAACCATGTGATCTCTCCAAATTTACAAAAAACTCAACTCAAGATGTAAATAGTTAAATAACTTACCAAACCTTGTAATCTATGCAATACCTAATTAACAAATATATTAGCATTAGTTTCTGTAATGGCATCAAAACTCTAGCAATAAGTTAGATAAACAAATCTTCATAACAATTTACTTGAATCGTGAAGGCTCCTTAACGAAAGATAAATAAAGCTTGCGTCTGTTTAAATATTTGCCGTTCTTCTTCTCCATCGCCTCCAGCATTCGAAAGAAAAAACGATTTGATCAGTAATCGTACTTCAAAATAACTAATAATAGGATTTAATAATAACTATACACTACTTTTTCAAATGACAAGTAAAATAATTTTCATTATTATTACTATAAAACACTCTCTCACCTTCTCAGCTTCGGCAGCAGAAGCAAACTCAACATAGCCAGACCCCATCAGACCGGTACCTTTGCCTACCATAAGACGAACATGAACAACTTCTCCAACATCTTTAAAGAAATTGATGCTGTAAGTAAAAATGGAGGATGATTAATAATACATATCAGTCATGAAGAACTTGATCCAAGGACGAAAAAGAAGAAGAAATTTTAGGTGCTACTTACATATCTGATATTTTAGTTTGCTTAGAGAGATGGGCAACAAAGAGCGTCTTATCTCTTACACTGACAACTGTCTGGATTTAAAAGCCAAGTGTGTTAGCACGAAAGGCCTTAACGTGACAACTCATCTTTCGACATTGAGGCAACAGTTGTGATATCAAAAAGGTAAGCGTGACATATTTTGATGAATAATAAGAGATACCTCAGCAGAATGGGGAGTGTCCACCTCAAGTCTTTTCATCAACAAAATCTCATGATCGTGCAAGTATTCACCATTCTTCTTTTTCAGCGCCTAAAGTACAAAAGATACTTGAATACTTAAAAAAATTTGATTTAATACTTATTTCATAATTAATACATAAGAAAGAGAAAAAGTACTCACCAAATTAGCTCGTTCAGGAGAAACAAACTCAACAAAGGCATAACCCAAATGCTTACGCTGGCGGTTTACAATAAATCGCACACTAACAACACCATATTTGAAGAACTTGATGCTGCAAAAAAATAATAATCATCAGTCATAGAAAAAAATAACACAGAGAACAAAAAGTGGAAATGTATAGTGATACGTACATATGTGATATTTTAGTTGTTTGTGGAGACAGATTGGCAATGAAGAGTACGGAATCTTCCTGAATTTTAACAGCCAAGTGTGTTAATTAGCAGGACTCTTTAAGGAGAAAAAAGGTCTTAACAACAAAAAGTAGGCTCATGGTACCTCAGCATTGGGAGGTGTCTCATCTTCTTCTTCAATGGGAAGGCTTTCTTGTTGAAGGTAGTCTTCATCTTCTTCTTCTACTTGTTGAAGGTAATCTTCATCTTCTTCTTCTACTTGTTGAAGGTAGTCCTCATCTTCCTCTACTTCTTGTTGAAGGTAGTCTTCGTCATCTTCGAGGTACCTGGAATACATGAAAATTCCCTGGTGATCTCTCCAAATAGTACTTCTCAAGAGGCAAATAGAAAAATCACTTACCAAACTTTGTGATCTATGCAATACCTAATGAACAAAAAGAAAAAAAAAGTAATAGTGTTAATCAGCATAAAAGCACTTAGCAATGATAGTGTTAACAAAAAAAAATAAAATTAAATGAGTATTTACTTGGGTGGAAAGAATGGAGCTCCCTCTCCCTTATCAGCCACACCAAGAACAATTTTGCGCCAGTTCTTAAACTTATCACACTTCTTTTCTTTCAGTGCCTAGAGCATTAAAAAAAATCAGTTATCACACGAGTAAAACAACTAGTTCTCAAATGATCATAATCAGTTAGTCTCATCACCTTGTTTGCTTGGTCGTTAGAAGCAAACTCAACAAAGGCATCGCCCATGAAAACGCCCCGGTTGTCGACGACAAGTCGAACACGAACAACTTGTCCAACGTTTTGGAAGAAACAGACGCTGAGAGAATTAAAAACATATCAGTTAGGCATCATCAGAAAAATATAACTTAGCTCCCGAGTAGTAAGTGGAAAGTGAAGAAGGTGATTCTTCTTACATATCTGATATTTTAGTGTAGGCAGGGAGATGAGAAACAAAGAGCGTCTTTTTTGGTTCCTGAATAGGTTCTGTCTCCTGTTTGCGATTGGAACAGGATTTTGAGAATAACAAGAAGATGCTTAACTGAAAAAATATCTAACAAACATCAGAATATACTTACGGCAGGTGTTTCATCAAGTCCTTCGACTGAGATTGAATTAGACTCAACAGCAAATCCTTTCGTTGTCTCCTGGCCATAAAGCAATATACTTAACTAAAGAACATAAAATCATATATACAAAAATATTCTAACTACCAGAAAATTATATACCGAAGTAGCAGCCTCAATATCAGACAACAGCAGCTCAAACCTTGCTTCTTCGATCTCCTTCTCCTCAGATTTTTCTTTATGTTTCTTCAGAACCGGTTCGGTCAGCAAACCATCTTCCGGCTTTCGCTTACCCAATAAATTAGCTTCCTCGCTAGAACTGGCCATCGGAGAAGAAGCAAACTTCAGTTACAAAAAAAAAAAAAAAAAAGAGAAGAAGCAAACACGGCAAGGGTTTATTAAGGCAAGAGTTATGAAAACAGTTAATAAATAAAATAACACCACCACCGAAGAAAATTACAGCAGCAATAAGTTAACCCTAGGGTTACTTATCTAATCGAGTATAATCTAATCTATTAACCGGAACAAGTGACCAATTAAAATTAGTTAATATAACATATTTAATTATTTACATTAATAATAAACCAACTATAAATTTGAAATTATTTTTTTAATTATAACAAAATCTGTTGAAAAAGAATCTAACAAAATCTTACTTAAAAATTTAAATATTATTATAAAAAACATATTAATTAATTTCGTAATTATTAATATAATATTGTTATAAATCAATGTTAACTAAAATTTTATTATAAATACAGAAAATAAAATTATATACTATTTTTTTATAAATTTTATAAATATATTATGTATTATAAAAAAATAGAAGTGCTATATGAATTAAATATGATAAAATTATATTATATAGGTGAATTGACATATTTTATTTTTTAAATTGTTTCATTTAAATAAATTGTAACACATCCTTAAAATGGATTAAAATTCATAAACTATATAATAGTTTTATACAAAAATAAATTTATTAACATAGGTCAACTTTTATATCTTCAACTAGATATTATCTTTTTTATTTATTTTGAAACTCTTAACAATATACTGTTTAAAATGTTTATATTCAAATATATATAATAGTATATAATAACGTTTAGTTCATATACTATTTAAAATAGGTTATTACAAAACTATGAAATTGTAGTAATTCATTTAAAATATTAATGATAAATCAAATTTTAATTTTTTTTATGTTATATCAAAATCTGCTAAGAAAATATTATCGAAAATTCAAATAATGTTTTTAAAATAATGTAGTAAAAAATTCAAAATTCATGTAAATCTTCCAAACTCAGAAATAGTAGTGTAATTTTTCAAAGTGTAATATTCAAACTCAAAATAATAATATTCCAAATTTTTTAAAAATATAAAATCATTGATAATAAAAAATAATTTTTTGAAATACACCACGAAAAAAACTATATATGTTGTAAAAAGTAAAGCAACCTAATCTTTTGAAATTTTAATTCAAAATAAAAAGAAAAATTAATATCATAACATCCAAAAAATATCATATATCAATAAAATTTACTAAAATAATATGATAGATGCTACTATGTATAAAATTTACTAAAATAGTATTGCTATATTATTTAAACAAAACAGTTTTTTTACTTATAAATTCCGTAAAATACTAATATAATACATGTTAAAGTATCTTATATATTAAAACAGAAGCCATCACTTCTTTTCATGTGTGATTTTTTTAGTTTGGACCATTCCTAGAAAATATCATATTATACATAAGTTCATTATTATATCTTTTAATATCTTTATTTTTTATTTGAAATACAAATAAATATATTTAAAATGTTCTAACAAAATATTTTTAAAATCTTCTAAGAATCTTTTTAAATTTACTTTCAAAAATTAGTTAGTTTTAATTTAAATTATCATAAAATATAATTAGAAATTAAAATTGAATATAGTTTTGGTTTATAAACAAAAATTTAAATAAAATGAAATTAATTAATTTCACAAATACATTTACTAATAATTTTTAAAGATTTTGTTAGAAATAAATATTTATTTTAATTTTATTTTTTTTCAAATTTGTTTTCTATTAAAATAAAAATCATGATTTTTTGATGAGTGATATTTTTATTTGGACCATCATTTAAATTTTATATTAAATGTATATCACTAATGCTAATATACATAATATTTTTAACTACTTTAATCATAATATATTTTAATTTTAAAAAACAAATTCTAACAAATCTCTTGAAAAAGATTATAATAAGATCTTAATTGTCATAAATTGAATATAATATTTTCAACTAATTTCGTAATTAGTAATGAAATGTTACTAAAAGAATAAAATTATATCATATTTTATCAGTTTTATAATAATATCTATCATTTTAAAATAAAAATGTTATATTGAACAAAATATGATAAAATTATTTTAAATTGATAAGTTAACATATTTTATTTTCATAAATATAAAATATTTATGCTAAAAATATAATATGTTGGTAGAACGGGTTAATATTAGTAAACTATATAATACATGTATAAAAATTTAACTTATATTAAACTTTTTAATATACAGTAATTTATTATACAAAATTAATAAACATTAAAAAATTACTAAAAAAATCTAGCGATTTGAATTACGGATCATGATTATAATAAATTAAATACAAAATTGTTTTCATATATGTTGTTTCATGCATTAAAAATTTTAGTTTAGTAATCAAACGCAAATTCAATAAGACAAATATATAATAAGCAACATATATGTGATGATTTTAATTTATAGCATGAAAACTATAAAATTATTATATTTGGCATAATTATACAAACATTTAAATATGTGAGTAACATTAAAAATATATAATAATTATGTAAAATAAATATCTATATATATAAATATAAAAATATATACCCCCACGGTTGTGCGGATGGAAATCTAGGGTTTTTTAAAACACAACATGTAAATATGAATTATCTTAAACATATTTATTTTTAATAATATAATAAATAGATTTTAAGAATGTACTATAGCAAAATGTATAAATTAAAGAAAAAATATATTTCAAAATATGTTAGCTATTTGATTATTTCATATTGTTATTTTATCGTACCTAACTCGAAAATATATTAGTAAGTAATAAGAAATTAATAATAAAGTAAAATGTATTCTTTCTGTTTTTAATTGTAGGTAGTTTAGCAAAAAAAAAAAATCATTTCACAATATAAGTAGTTTACATATTTCAATACATCTTTTCATTTATTGGATATTGTGTGACCATTAAAATAATGTTAGATTTTTTTTATAATTGGTTAAATGATACAATTTAAAAGATAACAATTTTCTTAATATTAGTGTTTTTAAGTAAAACTACTTATATTTTAGTGTTTTTAATATTAGTGTTTTTAAGTAAAACTACTTATATTTTAAAGCAGAGGGAGTATTAAACAAATCACTATATATTAATAATACCGAATAAGAAATATAAACAATAATATTACAGAGTTACACAATATATGATACTAAAATAGAAATTATATTTAAAACACTTATAATAATATTAAATACATTTATAAAATAAAAAATATCTGCACGGACGTGCGGATTAAAATCTAATTAGTACTTAATCCTACTGATTAATATTTACCATCAAATGCCATTGTATTTATACACAGTCGTTTTATAATATTAACTAGATTCTAGCCCGCCTTTGAATGGGTGGGTTTATTTTTTATTTTACATTTTTTCTAGAAATTTAATTTTCATATATGTGTTTTTTTTATAATCATATTTGTGTAAAATACTTAAAAAAAATTATTAGTAAGAGAATTTGATAATTATATTGAATTTCTGATGTTGCGTAATTATACACTTATGCCATAGCTATTTTACACGTTAATTCTTTTTAGTGGGTGTATATATGTGGTTTACAGACGAATTAGATATAAGCTGACCTTTATCAATGGGTCATACTGTTGTTTTAATAGAATAGATACACCATCTAATTATAGTTGACCCGTTTTTAACCTGCGATTACTCAGAAACAAAACCCTATGGGAACCTAATCTTGCGTGTTTCTTTGTTGTACAGCAACACAACAGAGGAGCGCAACGAACCCTAGAAGAAAACTTACATGATGAAGATGCTCGATTTTCGTCGAGAGCGGTGGAATCACAGAATCACAAAAAGTTTCCTTCTCCGTCGATACCACTCACTAAACCGATTAGGTTCCACTTAATTGAGTTGGCGAATGGTTTAATGCCAATAAACTAACATTGATCTATTTTCAAACCGGTTCACTCCTAAAGTAACCTGAATAAAAATATCAAATTTTTTATTTTAGTGGCCTTGGTCTAGGCCTGTTGAACTGTAGGGAGAAAGCCTACGCGATGGAACCGGTACGACACCGTTCGGTTTGCATATATTATTTTACTGAACAATATTGTATTTACTAAAAAATTTAGTTTATGCAATTTAATTTATGTATTTTTTACATTTGTACATCTTCTAGGCAAATATGTTAAAAAGTAAGGGTGGACAAAAAATCGAATCAAACCTAATCAAATCGACCCAGCCGAATCCAAACTGATCCAAACTAAACCAAATTGCAATAGAAATTCTATAAATTACTATTCAATAAATTATAAACACGGTAAATTAATAAATTCTTTCGGTCTCAAGTTCGGTCAGTGTAAAATATGAAATAATTCGATAAAATAATAAGATAATAATATTTAGAAAATTCCTACCTAAATATATGGTTTCAATGAGATCATAAATTAATAATTACGATATATGTAAATTTTATAAATAGATAAGTAAAGCAATTTATTGTTTTAAATCTTAAAAATGAATTGTATTTCTAATTTTTATTTTTCATTTCAGTATTTTGGTCTTACTTTATCGAATACATTTAAAAGTTCATTTGTATACTTCCTATGTATTCAATATACATAAAATGTATAAAATAATCTCATAAAAATAGATGTAATTCAAATCTATAAATTTTAAACTAATATATACTACTATGAAATAATTTTTTCTTCCTTCTTTAAATTAAAATATTTTAAAAATATATAATTTCAAAAATGGAAATTTTCTTTAAATTAATAACTCTATAAATTAATAAATTGTCATAATCGCAACATTATTAATTTATAGAGTTATATTAAAATTTATTTTCAAATAACAATACAGTATATATATGAATTATATTTTTATTTTAAAATATAGTTTTCAAATTTTAGATAATTCTTATAATTATTAATTTTAATCACTTATCTAATCAAAATAATTTCAATATAATTCATTTTTATTTTGTAGGTAATTTATATATTTTATATATTTATATACTAAAAACAATTATATATTTTATTCATTAACGATATAAACGATATTAACCGTCTAACTTTTAACGTGAGAGCTCGAATTTATATATGTTTATGTTCTCTATGTAACATATATTTAAATTGTATGTATAACTCATTATAATTATTTAATTCATTTATGTAGAATTAGGTGTTTGGCCCGTGCATGCGGGCAAAAATATTTTGTAATTACTTATTAATACATTTGTACCAATTAGAATACTAAAATGATAATTTATTATTTATATTTTTAACAATTATTATTTATGTTTTCATTTGAAAATTCATAAATATAAATTTTCTGAAAATTTCTTTGTACACTATATTCACTATTAATAGATTAAATCTTAAAATCACTCAAATTCTCTTTTTGATTATATAAAATTAAGAATTTTACTTCATTAATATCTAGTTATAGTTATGTGTATTCTGTTTTTTAATTTTTAACTTTGAGAGCACTTCATTAATATCTAGTTTGAGTAACATGCGCATTATCTTTGAATGTTCAGTATCGGAAGTGAAAGACGATGTTCTCTCTTATCCCCCATCGTTTCCCTGAGCTCCAATCATTAGCTTCAAGCATCATGCTCCGTCTGCAGTCCTTTGAGTCTTGGTCACTCTGCTTCATCTTGCAAGAGCAGAATATAATAGCTACTGGAATTGCGATGAGTGTCATCCATGGACATCGTTACCACTCTTACATTGCGCAGCATGGGCCAGCTTGGCTTCCGAACCACAATGATATTGAAGCTGCCAATGCTTATTAGATCGGCGCATCCCATTCCATTTGCCTCCGTTGAAAGCTATGTTGATAGGTCTGGGATCATTGGTTATCTCTCCCCTTCGGATGTCTAGACTTAAATCTATATGGTACCTACTGGTATCTGCTCTTATTGTTATTTTTTATGTCTTTCCAAAGTTTTTGGTTTTATTTGGAACCAATCGCGAGATCATGTATCTCCACAAACTCATGAATAAAGGTTATTTCAGTGTTAAAAAAAAAGAAGTTCATTCCATGGACAAAATGTAATGATTTTATAAATTTTTGGCAGCTTCATTTCAAAGGCAAAGAAAACATCATGTGCATTTGGAGAATAAGGAGGGACCTCAGGACCAAACTACTTCATAATGGCTACCAACCATAACTAACAATTAATTTTTGTCTTTCTTGATGATTAAACGAATGTCAGTTTAATTTAATAAAATATATACATTTGCATAAAACTTGGTTGACTTAAGAAATCAAGTGTTTTTGTTAAATGAAAACATAATGATAAATAACAAACATTTGATTAGTTAATTAATGTAAGTTAATGTTTATAAATAGTATGTCATATGTACCCGTTGACATCTGTTTACATGTATTCTGAATTATTAAAATACATAATATTGTTTAAAAAAAAAGATATAATTATACAAGATTGGTGAACCTAATCCAGAAGACATCTACAAAGATTGATTTCCGACGCTAATCCATCGGCTGGTGACCCATCTCCAATTCTCCATACTCCGAATTATTTCAAAAAAAGAAAAAAAGACATTCATTTCCCATTGTAATTTGTTTGTTCCTTTCTACGCACTATGTTTGTCTATTCTACACATAACTAGATTAACTCGCGTGTGGGTGTTTGTGAAAGTCATTGAAAATAAGAAATCAAATGTGGAGTCTTACTTGAATTTTTCATGTAGGTAAATAAAAACAAAACAAAGAACATAAAAAGTAAAATAATTTAATTTTTGGTCAGATGTCTCTCTTTACACACACACATGAAAGATAAGTTCTGTCTCCATGTGACGAATTGTGAATGTATATTTGTATCTGCATATATATATAACATGACGAAAGTTTCTTTGTGCCTATCAAAATCTTAAGCTCTCTCTCCCTTTCATTTGTTTACCTCTTGCCCACTTGGCCTCTCCTTTCCCTTTCTTCACCAAATAACTTTCCATTATATTTATGTAAAATATCTACAAATATAAACGTTTCCATTTCCCTCTCAAGAATCTCAAATATCTAGCTATCAAATTTTCATTTCTTGACACACAACAAGAAGATAAACACACAAGCATCTAATTCAACAACCCCTTACACCTTAAAACAATGAAGACGCCGCGGCTTCTCGATCTAATGGCGGCGATGGTTCTTCTCGTCTCTGTTGCCTCATCTCTGCCGCCGCTTGTTTCAGGCGACCCAGGGCGGCGAGTCAGCATGACACTGGTTCGAGGGGCCGCTGCTCTTGGTGCTTGTATGTCCTCGGTCTTTCCTCCTTTTTCATTTGTCGTCTTTTTTTTTTACTGAACATAATCATTTGTCGTGTACATAATACATATATTGTTCATAGTAAATTGATGAAAAAAAAAGTTTAAATATATTATTTTTTGTTATGAGTTCACTATACTTTTAAACCGCATCATCATTAAAATTTTACCACTCTCAACTTGTTTCTATAGTCACTATCGTCTGGGTCATTAATTTGACTTTCCTCACGTCAATTTTTTTTATTTTCTTACATTTGGATTTATATGTTTTGCTTTTTTTTTTTTTTTTTTGTAGTTTGCTTGGACGGTAGCTTACCGGCTTATCACTTGGATATAGGCTTCGGTGCTGGATCAAACAATTGGCTTTTGCAGTTTGAGGTACTTAGTTTTCATTACATATTACTCTAGTCTGTTAAATGTTTCACATGTACACAAACCAGTTTTTAAATATTCTTAAAATGCTTTTGTCATTTAAATAATATTTTTACCAAGTCAGTAGCAGTGAATATTGAAATCAGGCGGCCATTTGGTTAAGAAATTTTCTTTTATTGGGCACTCCTTAATTTAGCTCACTACTTGAAGTATTGCTGTTGTAACCAACTCCGTAGATAGGCAAAATTAATTGAATACAGCTAGCTAAGCATATAGAAGAATCACACATATTTACAGAGTAGTTGTTTCTAATAAATTGCCTATTTTAAAAATATTACTCTAGCTCTTAAAATAAATTTAATACGATTTAACAATGATTACTGTATATCAGATATTTGTTGGGTTATACGTTATAACTCTATTAGAATGAAACCAAGTAGCTGGGCACTACACAAGTCGATGTTAGTAATTAATTTCTACTAATTTCCACACTAATAAAAAGTGTTGGGACATGTTCATGAACAAAACCTAGTACGGAGCCGTTTTAGGAACTTTAGAGCAGCATAGTGTCTCGAGCTATAGCTGGATCGTGTCTCACGCCTTACAACTTTATGGGTCTTTGATCTGTTTATTTACGGGTCTTTGATCTGTTTATCTCCATATATATTAATATGTAAAGGTGGTTACAGGGAGGAGGTTGGTGCAATGATATAGCATCATGCGTGGATAGATCAAAGACCCGTCGAGGTTCAACACGTTTTATGAGCAAAACCGCCGTCTTCACTGGAATCTTGAGCAATAACGCCTCTTTAAATCCAGGTCATTCTTGTATAACAAATCCATTATATTACGAATATAAAGCTAATCTATTAAATAATTTATTAAGGAACATGCTTGCTTGTGGTTATGGTCTCTTTCACGTGATGGTTCAAATGTTTCTGTAAAATTCAGCTTTCCTTTAATAAAATATACAGATATAAATAATAACTTTGGCTTTGTTCTCCATGTTTGCTTTTGTCTTTGACTCTTTGTCCCCTTCCTTACGAGCACACACACGTATCGTATAGACTTTATTTTAAAGGCTTCACGTATCGTATACACATTATGATTACTAACTATTTTTATTTATTACAAGTATAGCTGCACATTGGTTGGTCTACACATTATTCTATTTTTGTATTATAATATATACTATTTTTTATATCAGATTTTTACAACTGGAACAAAGTCAGGCTAAGGTATTGCGATGGAGCTTCGTTTGCGGGAGACGCACAGTTTCGCAACGGGGTAAATATATCTAAACTACTCGTTTCTCGCTCTAAATAAATTTTTGCTTTCTTAAATCGGTTTCAATAACCGGAAAACGTACCCAACGATCTGGTTTGTGAGTGGTTAATTACTGATATTTTATTCAACTGGATGTATTGACAGACGTCAATGCTTTATTTCAGAGGACAACGTATATGGAAGGCCATCATTCTTGACCTTCTACCCAAAGGTTTAGCAAAAGCCCGCAAGGTAAAAAAAATTACTGTCCCGGTTTGGTTCGGTATTTCGGTTTAGTTTCACTAACTAAATGTATGCTTTCCAACTAACCATCAATCGAGGATAATTTAAGATATATATTCATTTTTTAAAACTTGAGTTACATGGTAGACTACATTGTTAATGTGTTTTACTAAACCGGTTAATTTTACAAATATAACCGGTACATAGGCTCTTCTGACCGGTTGTTCAGCTGGTGGTTTGTCGACATTTTTGCATTGCGACAACTTCAAGAACTATCTTCCAAGAACCGCCAACGTTAAGTGCATGAGCGACGCTGGATTCTTTCTTGACGCGTAAGTGTTCTTGACCAGATATTTTTTTTTTTAAATCTCTGGTCTATACGGTAACCGAATCGGTTTACCAACATATATGGTTTATCCTGGTTTAACAGAATCGATGTAGCAGCAAACCGGACAATGAGATCTTTCTACACTAAGCTTGTGTCTTTACAGGTATACACTGGAGATCCAACTCTTGTCTCTTGCTATCAAGTTTTCAAACCTTTTTTTTCTGATTTTCTTGAATTATGTGGAATAAACTCTGTAGGGTATACAAAAGAACCTTGATCCAAACTGCACACGAGCGTTCTATCCCGAACCATCTCTGGTACAATCCGAAATATCAAATATACGAACTCATGTTACGAAGTTAAACCTCTAATTTACATTAAATTAAATCTTCAATTTTGCAGTGCTTTTTCCCGCAATATGCGTTGAGATTCATTAGAACACCAATGTTCATCTTAAACTCAGCCTACGATGTCTTCCAGGTTTCTTTCTTTATACTCTCTAGACTAGTTAACTCTACCATGAGCTGGTAAGTCTTTAGTAATATTACACTTGCCATCTTAAACTCAACCGGTTTATATATTTTACACTTGTTAAAACAGTTCCATCATGGGCTTGTACCACCTTCTGCTGACTTAACTGGGCGTTGGAAGCGCTGCAAGCTTAATGTGACGGCATGTAATCCACACCAGCTCGATGCACTCCAAGGTTTTAACCCAATTGGTACAATGTAAATAGATAACCGGTAGAAATAAGAACTAAACCGAAATATCGGTTTTTTCTTTTGTAGGGTTTAGGACAGATATGTTGGGAGCATTAATGAATTTCTTCAGAAATTCTACTAGAGGAGGGATGTTTATAAACTCATGCTTCGATCATTGTCAGAGTGCTTTACAGGAAACTTGGCTATCTCCCACTTCACCAAGGATCCATAATAAGGTATATACACTAAACCGAATTTCATTCTTGGTTTTCTGGTTCCGGTTTACAATAGTTTTTAACCGTGTCTGGTTTTGGTTTTAGACAATTGCTAGGACGGTCGGAGATTGGTATTTCGGGAGACGAAATGGAGCAAAAGAAATAGGTTGTCCATATCCATGTGATAAAACATGTCATAATCTGATTCCAACTTCTACTACAGCAGATTCTTTGGTAAATTTGGACATTTAACAGTCAATACAGTTTCAAGAGCAATACGTTACTGTAAATATACGAATAATACTAAATTGAATTTGTAATTATGTGTTTTTTTTTCTTATCTAAGCCTCTTAGTGCTCTCAAATTTTACATTTTATTTTGTGTGTAACATGAATATTCAGGTTCTTCATTTTAATGATTTGATTATGTAGCAATCAAGATGTGATAAAGAAGTCTAACTCTCCTTTTTTGTCATGTTTGTATGCTCAAGATTGCAGAAGCTGACACTAATCAAGATTACGATGATAGTCCAAATAGACAAATAAATCATTACAATAACAATAATACAATACCATTACATATAGAGAAAAAGACTAAGATAGCACCAAACCAAGTTTATGTTCCCAAAGTAGCACTCAAGGTTCAAAGTCACAAAAATAGGTTTCATTAAAAAGGTAAATATACATTTATACCCCTTGGGTTAATTAATCCAAACCTTAGGGTTTAGAGTTAAGGGGTGGAGTTTTGGAATTAGGGTTTAAAATTTTATTAAAAAAAAATATTAAAATAAAAAATAAAAATTTTAAAAACAGTTTTAAAAAGTATTTTTAAATTATAAAAAGAAAATTTGGAAAAAAAATAAAAAAAAAAATTTCAAAAAAAACAATTGTAAAAATTTCGAATCTGAAAACATATAATCTGAAACTATAAAAAAAAAAAATCTTTTTTTCATTTTTTTTATTTTTATTTTATTTATTTTTATTTATTTATTTTTGTTTGTTTATTTAATTTTAAACCAAAGGTATTAGGGATATTTTACCCTTTAATGAATGTCATTTTTGTGACTTTTTCTTTCTAGTGCTATTTTTGAGACATAAACTTCAAAATGTGCTATTATTGACAATTGCCCTTACATATATACAATGTTTCAAAAAGAATTATGTGTTAATTGATAAATTTCCACAATCCAGTTATACCAAATACCAACATTAAAAAACTAAAATTCGAAAATATCGTGTCTTTCACATTTATTAATCACGAACAAAAAACATTTGTGTATTCTGTTTTAATAGAAAACAACAGAAAGAGTGAGACACAATTGAATTTATGAGTTAATACTATAGTGAATATTCCTACGTCTTAAACTCAAACTAATTTTAGAATAACTGTTAGGGTGGTGCACCTCATAATAGGAGATAGTTTCTCAATAGAAACATTTTATTAAATTTTCTAGAAACTAAATTAACAAGGGTCTCTTGTGCAATAGTTCAATTTATAAAAAAAAATAAATAGTTAGAAGACTTTGCACAAAGAAAACACATTCGCGATCACACAGAAATCGACATATTATATAGGGTTTTCAAAATAACGAAGACTTTTCTTCATTATAATACTGTATGGCTTGCCCGCGGGCCTGGCCCATAGACCCAATGCGGGGCGGGATTGGATATAGATTTTACGGCCTGTTTGTTAGCGGGCCTCGCGGGTTATGCCCGCAATGGTATTGGGCCGAAGCGGGACGCGTGACAATTGGGTGGCCCGCTTGAATTTTCTCATTTCGTCCCTTTGGTAACACCAACAAGAGCTTAGAGTAAACCAGAGATGATGATGACGATTCTCATTTCCTCCAACCGGTAACCTAAACTCATTTACTTCAGTTGTGCCTCTTCCAGTTCGCTTTCAATCAATGAATCATATTTTCTCTTCAAGCTTTGCAATGTTGACCAGAACTCGTTCACTTTCTTTGTTACTCATCGTAGGGAAAAAAGGGTTTTTTTTTCTGAAGTGAGTGTGAGTGGAGACAAGAAATTCTACACAAAACTTGTTTTTTATTGTTGCTTTTCTAGAAACTTAATCATCGTTCTCGAATGTGAGTTGTCTAAACTTTCCTTTTATTTATTGTCTTTGCTTGGTGGACCATTATAAATGTCAACGGGTTGAAAACTTGAAATGTGGTAGCGATTTGGATGTTTGAGAGATGTATAGTTAATATTAAGATGGACATCCAACTCGCTAGTGTGATAGAATATATGGAATCTTATATGGAATGCAGTTATTCAAGTGTAGTTTAAGTGTCTTCTTAATCTTTTGGAAGAGTTGATAAAGTTCTAATAGACTGTGAATGTAATGCTTCTACATCGTTATCTCGGAAGATTTGAAATGTTGAGCGTCTTTTACAGTGTATGATTGAGTCTAGCCTTAGGCAGTTATAGTTTGCTATGAGGGTCTTTCTTCTTTGTTTCTTTGACATTAGCTACGTGATATAAAGCTTTTGTCTTGCTTTGGGACTTGATGTTAGCAGAAGCTTTTACTATTAGTTACAAAAGCTTGTGGTTCCTATTGAATTTACTTAGTGATGCCAAAACTAATCTTTTTTTTTTAACTTGTATATATATATATCAACAGGATTGTAGTAGGACAAGTTACTGTTTTTTGAGAACACCAATGGATACAATGTCTTATGCTACAAACGAGAGTCGAGACAATATTTGCAACTTAATGGATTTGATCAACCTGATAACTTATTGCTGTCTTGTTCTTCTTCCACGTTCACAGGATTGGTCAAGCTTTGAAGATATGGGCCCGTGGGCCGACCCGCATACCCGTTGCTATAGTGCAGGTCGGGATTGGTCATAGGGTTCATGGTCCGCATCCCGCAGCGGTACGACCCGCAAAGACCCAACTGAAAATAGTACCACAGCGGGATGGGACAAATGGGTTGCGGGTAAGCCCAATTGCCATCTCTAATAATACACATTGACTTGTTTGAGTGGTAAGTCGATCTCCCTTGGTATACTTAGTTTAAAAAATATATATAACTAAGATCTTCACCACAAAAAATAATAATACAAAAATAACTAAAACCATACATTTTACTCAATTAAAAAAACTTTATTAAATTCTCAAAAACTCAGTTAAACACATATCCCTTGTGTTATAAAGTTAAACTAAAATAATTAAAATATTATTGTTAGCAAATTTATATCTCTCATAATCATTTATGGGCTCTAATAAAGAAGTTGACATACATTTTGTAACAATATAAAACCGACTGTTAACTCAACTATAAAAAAATTATTAAATTCTCAAGAAACTCCATTAACATATGTCTCTTGTGTTACAAAAAATAAAATAAGATAATTAAAATATTATTGTTAGCAAATTTATATATCTCCCAATCATTTATGGGATCTAATAAAGAACTAGACAGAATTTTTTTGTAATTATAAGACTATGACGGCCCGTAAATAAAAGGCCCAAGCCCAGCAGGTAAAGAGTGATCTTCGAAACTAGGGTTTTGTCTGAAGCTTCATTGCCTCGAGTTTATCAGTCGCTCTCTTTACCTCTTTGCATCCTTTTCTGCATCTTTTCTTCAGCGGAGAACAGCAACCAGTAGCCATGGCTGAACAGGTTCGATCTCTTCGTTATATATCTCTTTATTAATACATTTCTTAAGAATATTCTAATTCTCTTCTCTCATTTGCAGACTGAGAAAGCTTTCCTCAAGCAACCCAAAGTCTTCCTAAGGTAAAAAGAAAAAAGAATGAATCTTTATCGTTGTGCTTTAAGAGCTTGTCCTTAAGATGATTATTATGTGACTATTTCAGCTCGAAGAAATCTGGGAAAGGAAAGAGACCTGGTAAAGGTGGAAACCGTTTCTGGAAGAACATTGGTTTGGGTTTCAAGACTCCTCGTGACGCCATTGATGGTAGCTTCTAAGTTCTAATTATCCTTAAAGGAGAAAACTTTAGCATTCTTTCTCAGACATGTGTTGTCTGTGGAACAGGAACTTACATTGACAGGAAATGCCCATTCACTGGAACTGTTTCAGTAAGAGGACGTATCTTAGCTGGTACTTGCCACAGTGCCAAGATGCAGAGAACCATCATCGTTCGCAGGAACTATCTCCATTTCGTCAAGAAGTATCAAAGGTACTAACTAACAACCTCTCTTCTTGATGAAGATTATATTTTTAATAACCTTATTTTGATCAGATATGAGAAGAGACATTCCAACATCCCTGCCCATGTCTCACCTTGCTTCCGTGTCAAAGAAGGTGATCATGTCATCATTGGCCAATGCAGGCCGTTGTCAAAGACGGTGAGGTTCAATGTGCTGAAGGTGATCCCAGCAGGTGCATCTGCATTTGCAAAGAAGGCATTCACTGGAATGTAAGAGTTTTTTTGAAGCTATGGAGAGTTTTCTTAGTTTGGTTTTGATTTTTGGAATGTGTTGTTTGGTGTACTGATTCTCTAGAAATCTACTTACTTTTGTCATCTTAAATGTTGTCTTTGGTTTGGTACTTATCTCTATAAGAATCCATTGCTTAGCTTAATCTTAAACAAGGACAGATATTCAATGATTTATCCTAATTGTTTATGAGTTTTGTATCTAAGTGATACATGTTGATCAAATGAAAAACAAGTTGGAGGATTTAAAGATGATCGTTTTACTGAACATCATAACACAATCATATGAGTCATATCCAAAAGAGAGACATATTCCAAATGTCAGAAAAAAAACTAAGTTCGAATGTAATAGTTTTTGGTTTAGAATAAATAGTATGGTGGCAAATTAGTACGAACTAGTTCACTAGCGCAACCATGATGAACCCAAGCACTGACTAATCGACCGAACAAATAATATGTGGGCCAGAATAATTATAGGCACAAAGCTGATGGGTGTTGAGATCTTTAGGCAAAAAGTAAAAATAGAGGTCCTACCGGGAGTCGAACCCAGGTCGCTGGATTCAAAGTCCAGAGTGCTAACCACTACACCATAGAACCAGATGTTGTGCTGTTTAAAAGATTACTTTCTATCTTCAAAATAATAAGCTTTTATTAATTGTGAAACTCATTGCATCTTCTTATATATACATCTATAATATTAAAAGAGAAACATTCTGAAAAATCTACTTAAAAAAGTTTGTTGCACCATTTTATTAGACTTAACTATTTTTTTTGTCTTACTTTATATTTTTCTAACTATGCAACATTGTTATTAATCTATACTATTCAAAATTTCACTTAAAATTTTGTCTTTGATTTGCTTTGCCACTTTTATTTTTATGCCTAACAACATTTATTATCTTCAACCGTTTTACTATAAATTTGTCAAGTCATAAATATTTCAACAATATTTTCAAATCTCTGAACATATCAACAATTTTAATATGATTAATTAATTTTTGATAGACTTTCTTTAACCCTTTTTTACATCACGTATATATTCTTACTTGAATGTCGTGGAATGGTCAACACTTCAAACTTATCTTATATTCTATCAGTTAATAATAATAATTACTAGACGTTAACTCGTGCACATGCACAGTGTGAGTTTTTCATACTAATATTTGTTCATTAAATGGTTTTAACTTTTTACAACACTATAATTTTTATCAATTGTAAAATGACGAATACAAATATTGGTCTCTTAAATGTATCATTGTTGTTGAAGAGTTAACGTATTACAGCTTATTTTAATTATTTTAAGAATTTATATGCACAAAAGAAAATTAAGTTTCACAACTTTTTAAGAATAAAAATTAAGACTAAATTATTTAATTTGAATAAAATAATATATATATAGTGTTTACAATATTAAAAATTATCGATTTGAAGAAGTGTATTTCTGTGATTGTCATGATGAAATAACATATTAGAAACCACCTATTTAAAACATAATAATTTGTATACATAAAAATACATACATTTTATTTATTTACAATTATGTTTTGGTAAATAAAGCAAAACAGTCATTTTATTTACTTTATATGGTATATAATTAACATTTAGTGATATTTACACAGATATATATATAGTACATTTTAATATTAATATTAATTATTTAAATACCTACACATATGATTTTATTAACATTTGTATATTTTCTGTAACAAAATTTTAAAATGTTAACCACAAAACTTTTAATGTGAGATTTCTCAAATCAAATTTCAAAATTAAAATATTAAGATCTCAATATTTTTTTAGTGTTGATTTTGAAATTGAAGTATTTATATATTTTATAAAGTATATAATTTAATTTAAATGACATTAATATATATATATATATAGTATGAATATTTATTAATGAGACTTCAAATTCATAGGATTTATGATCATTTGTATCTTGCTTGAACAAAAAAATAAAATCATTGATCACAAAATTTTCAATATGAGACTTTTACCATTATTAGTAATTTATAGTCGTTTTAAAAAATTCAAAATATCACATATAAAAAAAAATATATTTTTATATGCTTAATGTGATTGTTTAATTTCTTTTAATAATATAAAATTAAACAAAAAAGTGAGAGGATACAAATTTTTTTTAAAATCAAATATGTATTATTCATAATCATTAATCGTCATATATATGTTAATCATATTAGGTAATTTTGTAGTAGCTCTAGCTCGAGCCCATTTCTTACATTATCTGTCTCTTCGTTAGGTTTCGGTAACGTCTATAATGTGATCTTGCGGCGGCCGTGGATGGTGTTTATTTCAATTTGACTGAGGATAAAGTATCAAGTCCATTTAGCTATGACAATCAGCTTGTCTGATCCTGATCCGATAGAGAATGCAGATGCAGCTCAGCTTGATTCTGTTAAGCGGATTAGCCTTAAGGTTAAGGCTCCGGTCACCGACACAGACTTGAACCAGAAAGTGAAAGATGGTTTTTGCGATGTGTATGTGATTACATCTAACTTTATTTCACAAGGAAGGATACAATGTGTATGGTTTTTGCTGTGTATGGGATCTTCAAGCGATCTCTGTTTCAGAAAATGTAGATTACAAGGTGATTTTGAATTTTTGGTGAACCAGTTAATTGATCCTGAATTGAAAGATTGGAGAGTAGAGCATTTATTTTGTCTTTGGAATGTCCAGACTTTGTTTGTGGTTAGGTGTAAGTGATTTGACTCAGAAACTGCAGATATAGTTGTAGAGTATATGGGTGGCCCCGTTGAGAATGCGGATGAAGCATTGAGAAGGTGGATGCATCGAAGCTATGAATTAAGGAACAACTTTACACCAATTTTAAATTATTTCAAGTTTGTCTATTCTATCTAAAATAGTTTTATATATATCAAGTTACATAAATAAATATTTAGATATTGATTTCCTTAGATAAAAACTTTAATTATTTACATTATATCAGTTTGCATATTTTCCATATTATAAGTTACAATGAAATATGGAAGATATAATGAAATGTGCAAACTGATATAATGTAAATAATCAAAGTTTCTACGACAAAAATATGGAAGATAAGAGGTTGCGGAAATGGAGCAAGAGGGAGTGTGGCATTGACAAATGATAACAAAATATTTTTTGTGAGAGATACACGAGCTTTTTTTTATAGTAAATATAGAAATGTTACACAATATATGGGATTAAATTTATAAATCAAAGTGATATATTCGAACTACAAAACTTCAAAAAAAGTATACATACAAGTTAATAGTGATATACTTTTATTTTGAGAGGTGTAGGTTTATATCCAAATTAGACTAAATATGAGAGTTGATACCAAATAAAAAATAATAAACATGTTCTTGATATTATGAAAGCACATATTTACTCTTTTTTTAAGTTTTAGTTTTATCCATTTTAAATATTTATGTTCAAAATTTTAATACTAAATTAAATATATTATTCTTTTGTTTAAATTATTAATTCATATCAGTCGAAATATGATACTAAAATAACAGTTAGAAACAAAATATATGAAGATTCCTGCGGCGTAGCGCGGGTTATTATCTAGTTTACCTTATATACACAAAATATTCCAGGTACTTTGAGTATCCGATCAGGTCTTGGGTAGGACGGACCCAAACCAAGACCTGCTAGTCAAAAAAATATCCAATACGTACTTTGCCTTGGACCGAGACCCAAACCAAATATATATTTTCAGGTCGGTTTTAGTTGAATTTTTTGGATATGGATAAAATGTCCAGTCCTAAGAGAGGTTACATAAAAATATTTATAAAAAATCTCAAATAAATTAACTCATAAATTATATAATTGTTAAAAAAAATTGTTGCTTCGAAATAATACAGACTTTGTAACATAATAATGTATAATCTCAAAATTCAAAATTATATCAATTTTATTTATAATCCAAGAGAATTCGCGCTTTTGAAGCGCGGTCAAAATCAAATTTTTATTAATTAAGAAACATAATATATCATACTATATATGTAGTAAAATGCATTGGGTACTTGGAATCCTATGGATGAAGACAACAAACTTAAGTATAATTTAGATTTTGCCTCGTGATGACGTCAAAGATTCGGACTTGTATGCAATTGTTGCTGTCAGTGAACATACTATAGAAAGTCTATAAATTAATATTCGATAAATTAATTAACAAGCTAAATTAATACATTTATTTGGTTCTAAGTTCAGCCGGTTCAAAATAATTTTTAGAAAATTGTATGTAAATATATAGTTCCACTACAATTTATATAAATATAATTTATATAAGTACAAATAAAATATTGCATTATGTGTTTTATATATTCACAAAATATACTCACAGTGAAGTTTATCTGTATTTTTTCTTAACACTTCAATATATTTTGATAATATTTAATGAATGTATATGTAAAACTATATTTAAATTCTATGAAACATATTTTGTATACACCAAATAATATAACAAGCATGTATAAAAGTTTAATTTCTGAAATTTAATGAATATATATACAAATCAACTATTTTCTTGTTTTATAAAAAAGTCATATTCTAAAATACAGAAATCTAAAAAAATGAAACTTTTTATAAATTAATAACTCTATAAATGAATAAATTTCATATTCCCGATATTATTAATTTATAGAGTTTTTACTGCAATAAGATTTAAAGGCTCTAAGCCTTTTTTCTTCATTACTTTTTTATAAATGAAAATATAGATTTGTTTCCAGTATTGTTTACCAGCTGTGATATGATACAATGTATTACCATTATGTACCATATATGATTAGGACTACAAAATATTATGGTTAGGACTAGAAAATAAAAAAAAATTAGGAAAAAACAAAAAAAAAAGTATGTGTTTGTCTATAAAAGTTATAGCTACCTAAGTATAGGTATTTATCATTAACATTGCTTTCTTTCAAATGATATATATATGTTATGATTCTTCTCCATGTAGGTTCAGTAGCTCTTGAAATATCTCAGTTTTGAGGTTTTATCAATGCTAGTTTTGGAGGTTATAGTGTCATTCTCAAGTGTTGGTCTAACATTTTCTTGAAGGTTGTAATAGATTTACTTAGAGAATGATCATATCAGAGAAAACTGGTGGTGGGTTATCATGGAGTAGGGATGATAATATTGCTTTTGAGAGAGCTCTTGTGGTTTATACCGACGAGACAGATAATCGTTGGGAAAAGATTGCTGACTCTGTTCCAGAGAAAACTCTAGCACAAGTTATAGAACATTACAAGAGTTTACTTCATGATGTTATGATGATTGAATCTGGAATTGTACCTCTTCCTGATTATAATGATGTCACGATAGAAACAAATGTTCGAGAAAGAAGCATTGGGGAACGTAGTATCAATCGCAAATGTGAGTATAAGCAAGAAGATGAACCAAAACCAAAGCGACGTAAGGCGGTTCCTTGGACACCGCTTGAACACAGGTTAGTTACTAGTACGACTACTTCTACATCACGATTTTATACAATAATTTTAGGTGTATAAAAAAAATTATCATAAATTATATGAAAAATAAGAGCTGTTTTTTTTAATTTGAGTGTAAAATATTATGAATTTTCTTACACTGACACACCGACACTTTGCATAATATATAGCTAGGCCCTGCCTGCGGGGTAAACAACATAAGCAGCTGCTTAGGATCCATGGAATGTGTTTAAAAAATTTACACTACAAATTTTCATTATTTTTATATTTTCTATATTGGCTTAGGGCCTTAAGCAAATTTTAAAATATATGGACCGGCGCTGGATATAGCTTAGGTTTTTATATAGTTATGATTTTATAGTTGATATTTTTATAAAATGTTGAATATTATGTTTTTTGTTTTTTTGGAACAGTCAATTTCTTCTTGGTCTAAAAAAATATGGGAAAGGTGATTGGCGTAGCATTTCACGTCACATAGTATTGACAAGAACACCAACTCAAGTTGCAAGTCACGCACAAAAATACTTCGCACGTCATAGAGCTACGAACAGAAGCAGACAGAGACATAACATTCACGACGTCAACGTTTCGGAAAGCAGTAACATCTCAGCAATGAAAGCACCAATCACATGCCAAGACGCTCAAGCCGCTTCGCAACCATCGGTAGACCATCAAGCATATGAGACACCAGCCATATGGAACACAGAAGCCACTTCACCAACACCACTAGACCATCATGTATTTGGGACACCTACCATATGGAACATGCAAGCCGCTTCGCATCCATCAGTGAATGTTCATGTCTATGGCGCACCCACTATCGGCCAATCAATGGTTGGACGATATGTCTTACCTTATGGAGCTGACATGAATCCCTTTGCGCCACCTTACATGGCTTACGGGGCTCAACACCATTCGACACCTTACTCCCCAGTTCCTAGTGCACCGTTCAACACATGGACAGTTCCAGACAACATGACAAATATACCTACTTCTCGTTAGGTGAGGTTGTATTTTATGTTTGTTTCAGAGGGTGTGATATGTATAAAAAAACTTGACATTCAATTTGGCTTGTCGCTAACGTCAAATTGCTTTGTTTTATGTTTTATGTTTTAAATTTTTAATTGTTTTTTCTATGAAAAATGTGTCATTTCGGAATTATATTTATATATACTATTATTTGTGAAGTGGTTTTTACATTAAAAGTTAGACTGGTTAATATCGTTTATATCTTTAATATATAATTAATTCCATTTATTATATTATCAATTATTTATCCTTTTATTTTTTTTTTTTTTTTTTTTTTGACAGCAAAGAATTTACAGACTCATGATGACTCTGTAAACCAAATCGGTAACTCCGCATCCATGTGAACGACAAAGGACGATTGTTTCCTAGCACTGCGTGCTAGACTATCTGCCCGAAGATTCGCTGTCCGAGGTACATGAACTATATCAGAGTTGAGGAAACTTCCTTTGAGAAGCTTTATGTCCTCCAAATAGCTTTCGAATGCTGGCCATTCTTCTGGTTCCGAAACCATCTTCACCAATTGAGAACAAATTATTTATCCTTTTATTTTTATTAATTTTGGATAATAAAATAATAAATAATATTTTTTGATAATGCTAATATAGATTTCAATTTCTTTTTATTCAAGTAATATTCATAATCAAATTATCTTTCATATTTTTGGATGATTATTATTATATAAAAACAAAATATATACAATATTATATACATGTATTTTTCATCCGATCTTGTTAAATTGAAAAATATATATTATATATTTGTGTACATATAATACTAAAATTAACATCACTATGTTTAATGTTCTACTGTCCAAAACAGTATAATAAAATGTCACATAATTCTTTTTAAAATTGTCAAACTTAAACAAACCGAACACATCATAATTTTTCTTTCGATGTGTTCTATAAGTGTTGGTTCACATCTATACTATTATTTGCTTTGATTAAATAATCTTGACTCATTATATGGATAAAGCTCAAGCAATGTGTAAACAATGTTAAAAATTTAGATAAAATTATGAGTGATACTAGATCATTTTATCCGTGCTACGCGCAGATTGTGTGTATTATAAAATTTTATAGTATTTTTTATATTTGAAATTTTTACAGTATTTCTCTTATAAATCATATAATTTAAAAGATAATAAAACATGGGATAACTTTAATTTTTTTCATTGTGATTTCTTGAATTGAAGAACTTCACATTATTCTTTATCATTTTGTCTCATATTAGATTTTTGTAACTTTTTCTAGTCAGTTCTTATTTAAAGTGGTGTTAATTATTAACCTGTACACTATTTTAATATATGAAAAATATTATTGTAATAGTATTTGAACATTTTTGATCCAAAACGCTTGTAGTCATCAAATATTAAAAAACAATAACTTGATTTTTCTTTTATTCCAAAATTGTTACTCCTCTTTAACCCATAAAACAAACTGTTTTAATTTAATAGTTTGATTTATTTTTAATTAATTGTATCACTAAAATATTGAGAGTAAATATTCAGTTTTAGCTTGGGGATATAATTTAAGTTATCTTTTAGTCAACATGTTACTATTTATTTTATAACAATTTAGAGTAATTTATTTCATATGTTTGTATATTATTTGAATTTCAAAAACTATCTGATGCACTGACTTTGTGACAATGATTCCTTTACTTTTTTCACTATATCAATTCCATGTAGTTAATAGTAACAGTAATTTGATATAGGTGAATTTTGCAAGATTAAACTCGTAACAACATGGAAATAAAGAGAAGATGGTCTCATTCAAGATTAAAGATGCCAAATGGTTTGTGATTTTTTACAAAAATATATTATAAAAATAATGTTAAAAATATTAGACTATAAAACTTGAATAATGATAGAAATTCAAATTTCTAATATTATTAAATGAAACTTTAGTTTTAATACTTATATTCAAATCACCCATGTTTAATTTCCTATCTTATAATTTACAATACATAATTTAAAAATAAAAAAATTATAAAACTATTACGACTGTAAACTAATAGGTTTATATGGCCCATCGATTTGTTTTGTTAACTTGATTTATGATAGATGATAATCTGGAAAAAATTATCTGGTGCATATATGATATCATGTAAACATTCGCGATGACGTGACAATTTGATTGGTGAAAAAAATTTTGTCCTATGTGGCACTTCTAAGAAGCCTTAAAATTAGTAGTTTTTATATAGTAGTGATATTCAGTTGTGTTAAATCTTTAGCTGTAAAGTTATGTCTTTTATTAAAAATTTAATATGTCATAATTGAAGTAATAGAGTTGAATTGTAATGGGCTTTGAATTGATAATATATAATAATAAATATTTATAAGATGACTTTGTCCATATATCCGGGTAAAACATCTAGTTATATTATATTTCAATTGTTTACAAACTCTTTCTTATGTAGTGTTACATTTTTGCGTATTTTATTTAATTTGAAAATTAAATTTGTTTGTAAAAATAAATAATTTTAAAATATAGCTAACATATGTGTTAATTAATATTGCACATTTACAGGTTTTTCTCAGAATTTAAAAATGGTTATACATATATGTATTTTAGTTTATTTTGAAATTTATAAGAAACTTATTTTTTTTTTTTTTGCAAAATTTACTGATAGTAAAAGCCAACGTCAGTTTTAAATATTCTAAAGTTTTTTTCTTTCTGGAATACTATATATGTCTAGTATGAAAACTACTCCAAATTTTTAATCAAAATTTAACATGAAAAAAACTTCAAAATAAATTTAATTAGAAAAACAACTCATAAACTAAAACTAAAACTTCAGAAATAGAAGGGTAAAAATGAAATTAACCGGAAATAAGAGGGTCTGCATAAGTAAATGAAAGAAAAAAAAACGATCCAGTGTGAATCAAACATCTCTTTGGGGGAGGAACCTCAGACGTGAGGCGTGAAGGTGAAGGAGACGAACGAGATTGCGATTCCTTTCCGTTACGCCGTAACTGTAAACCCTAGCTTAGATCCTCCCCGATTCAAGCTCAATCCTAGCTTACAGGTTCGTCTCTCTCTCCCTTCTCCTTAGATCTACTCCAGACTCAACCTTCTCGATTGGTTTCGGATGCTTTGAACGGTTGACACTAGGCAGATTCTTGTAGATTTCTCGATTCCAATTGCGATTCGTGTTGAATTCGATTACTAGTCTGATTCTGTAACGTTTGTGCAGAAGTTTAGATCACTGACGGCGACCTAGAGTTTTCGATTCGAGATGTCGAGCTTTCGCGTGGGAGGGAAGGTAGTGGATAAGGTTGACTTGTGCAGGAAGAAACGTTCGGCGTGGCGTTTGGATGTTTGGCCGTTTGCGATTCTGTACGCCACGTGGTTGACTACGATCGTGCCTAGCATAGACTTCACTGATGCTTTGATCGTGTTTGGTGGCCTTCTTGCTTCTCACATCTTGGTCTTGCTTTTCACTATGTGGTCTGTGGATTTCAAGTGTTTTGTCCAGTTTAGCAAGGTAAACCTCATCACTCTTGTGGATGCTTGTAGATTTTTTCTTGGGTGGAAGGTTTGTGATGGCCTTGTGTTTGTGTATTGATTCGCAGGTTAACAGTATCAGCCAGGCGGATGCGTGTAAAGTCACCCCAGCCAAGTTTTCTGGTTCTAAAGAAGTTGTGCCTCTTCATTTTCGTAGCCAAGTAAGATATTTCAAGATTTTAGATTCAATTGCTAAGCTGCCTGTGCCTCTATAATACTCTCCGTGAATGGTTTGGCTTTTAAACTGGAAATGTAGACTGGTTCATGACTTAATATATGTAAAGTTCAGTGTTTCCCAACAAATCACACACTATATCTCTGCGAAAAAGTAATGAATTTATAACGTGTACTATTTGAATCCTCTTTAGCCTGGAAATGCTCGAGTTTTTCCAGTACTTTTATTTATAAGTCTTTTGATGTTTGCAGATGACTGGTTCGTCTTCCTCAGGAGACACGGAAGAAATATTCTTTGACTTCAGAAAGCAGCGCTTTATGTACTCAAAAGAGTTGGGAGCCTTTTCCAAGCTTCCTTACCCCACAAAGGAAACATTTGGTCATTACCTAAAATGTACTGGCCATGGTACAGAAGCTAAAGTTGCAACAGCCACTGAGAAGTGGGGAAGGAACGTGTAAGTCGACTTACACTTTTCTATACATGTATCTATCACAAGTTCATTTTATGGTTGAGAATTGATGTTTTTTATTGGCAATTTTTTTTCAAAGCGCCGGGTTGATACTTTGTTTCTGTTTCTCGCAGATTTGATTATCCACAACCTACATTCCAGAAGCTATTGAAAGAAAACTGCACGGAACCATTTTTCGTATTTCAGGTGTTGTTTTCTTGATAATGCATGTATCTTACAGTTCTTTTTTTTTCTTCCACGGCTCTGTTGCTCTAAGTACTGCGTTTCTTCCTATTTTTCAGGTTTTCTGCGTGGGTCTTTGGTGCTTGGATGAATTCTGGTATTACAGTGTGTTCACACTATTCATGCTTCTCATGTTCGAGTCAACAATGGCAAAAAGCCGCTTGAAGACATTAACCGACCTAAGACGTGTTAGGGTGGACAGTCAGACTGTGATGGTGTATCGATGCGGGAGGTTTGTGATTGAATAACACGCAAGTTTTCCTTAAAGATCGTTTCGGTATTACTGCTGTGTCTGAAAAGTCAAATTTTAGGTGGGCGAAGCTCTTAGGTACTGATCTGCTGCCAGGAGATGTTGTGTCCATTGGGAGGCCGTCTGCTCACACTGGAGGAGAGGACAAGACAGTACCAGCCGACATGCTTTTGCTTGTAGGAAGTGCTATTGTAAATGAAGCCATTTTGACTGGCGAGTCAACTCCCCAGTGGAAGGTACTTTCTTTCCTCAACCTCATTTTCGTTTGTTGGCTTCTTTTCCAAATTATTACTCTCTGGATATTGGATTTGAAGAGTTCAGAATTGTAACAGTGCACAAATGATAAATTTGGTCCATCTTATTTGCTATTTCTCATTAGCAGCTTCTCTTGCAATACGTGTGATAGTTTCTAGCACCTTGTTTGAAACTTTGAATCGTCATTATTAACTAGCGAGCAATACTTACTTCACAATAGGTATCCTTGTATAATATGGTCCATATGTTTTGCTGATATTGTATGATGGATATTATAGGTTGCAATTGCTGGCGAAGGATCTGATAAGAAGTTATCGATCAAGAGGGATAAAAATCATGTTTTATTTGGCGGGACCAAGATCTTACAACATTCACCTGACAAGGTAATTCCGTATCAACAATTTCAACCATTTATTCTTCAGTGCTTGCTACTAATCCGTGTTTCATACTATTTAATGTTTGGGGTCAGACATTCCCTCTGAAAACCCCTGATGGTGGCTGTCTAGCTGTTGTTCTCCGAACTGGATTTGAGACAAGCCAAGGAAAGCTAATGCGGACAATTTTATTTTCTACAGAGAGGGTATGGGATCTTTCCGATGTTTGTTGTTTCATTTGCACCATGTTAAGAATTTTTTTTTGTTCTGATCCTTTTGGTAAAAAAACTCAGGTTACTGCAAACAGCTGGGAGAGTGGTCTGTTCATATTATTTCTAGTTGTATTTGCCGTGATTGCTGCGGGCTATGTTCTTGTAAAGGTACGGTAATATTTGTTTCAGGTTCTTATTCAAATAATATGTCTATGTATACTAGTTATGAGGAATCTACTTTGCAGGGTCTCGAGGATCCTACAAGGAGCAAATATAAGCTCTTGCTAGGCTGTTCAATTATCATCACCTCAGTTATCCCGCCAGAATTGCCTATGGAATTATCCATTGCTGTCAACACGTCATTACTTGCTCTTGCACGTCGTGGGATCTTTTGCACAGAGCCTTTTAGGATTCCTTTTGCGGGGAAGGTAGTATCTGTTATACCTTATTTTGCTATTCGATTAAGAACTCTTTATCTTGAGCGAGCGGCAACCTGCAAGGAATTAGTTGTCTTATTAGTGTTACCCTTTCTCTTTAATGACAGGTCGATTTGTGCTGTTTTGATAAGACTGGTACACTCACGTCAGATGACATGGTAAGTTGAAGTGAAGCTCTGGGTATATGCTTGCTTGATTTTGTTTATGGCAAACTCATTTTTATTTGCTGCTACATAGGAATTTCGAGGAGTTGGGGGCTTGGCTGATGGTGAAGAAGCAGAGACTGATATGAGCAAGGTTCCCGTACGCACATTAGAGATTCTGGCGTCGTGTCATGCTTTAGTCTTTGTAGACAACAAGCTGGTATGAGCAACTCAATTTCTTTTCTGTTTTTGGCCTACTGCAATTCAATTTTCTGCTATAAGTTTTGCTTATGTTCCTGTTCCATGCACACATGTTTTTTTTCAATCCAACAATGAATTCCATGTTACTTTTTACTTTAGAAAGTTTGAACTAAATGTAATAGTAGAGTACGCATGTTGTACATGATACTTTTACTTATGGTCATCTTTCTGAAACCGCTTATGCTTTGCTTTTGCATCATTAGTCATCATTACGAAATCTATCATGTTTTACTCTGTTTTTTCAATACTTGCAGGTTGGTGATCCTCTTGAGAAGGCTGCACTTAAAGGAATTGACTGGAGTTACAAATCTGATGAAAAGGCCTTGCCAAAAAGGTAACTATTGTCATTTTTATTAATCTCGTATTCTATTGTTCTCATACTTTGTCTACGGTGCCTACTTACACTGTGGTTACCGTGCATAGATTTGAGATGAGAGGCTAATATAAGGATGCGTACTACATTAGATATAATGGTTTCTTCTTTGTTCATGGTTTTATGTTCTATTGACGGATATTCAGGCATTCTGACTGGACAGCGTAAATTAAAAAAAAATGATGTCTACCTGTGAAGCAGTTGACTAGGGAATACGGGAACTAAAGTACACATAGAAAATGTTAGCTGATAGTATTACATTACCTGAGATAATGCGGTAGGCTCTGCTTCAATATTTTTCACATTCTGCGTCTCGGAATCTTGCGTACCTATCACTTTCTTTGAAGCTATTATCATATACACCTTAATGGTTTCGCCCTAAGTATGATAATCTCTAGTTCTGTTTAATCTTGAAATCTGTTTAAAGAGCCGTGTGCACATATGAAGAAGATTGATTCTCATTGTTCTATGTTATCCGCTGCAGAGGAAATGGCAACTCGGTGCAGATTATGCAGAGATACCATTTTGCTTCGCATCTGAAGAGAATGTCAGTTATCGTTTGTATTCAGCAGGAATATTTTGTATTTGTGAAGGTCTGCTTGATAAATTATTTTCGTTGGCTAAATTTTATCAGTAAATCCAGATCTAAATGTTGAATGCTTGTTAACTTATCAGGGTGCACCAGAGACCATCCAAGATAGACTTGTGGATGTGCCAGCAGCATATATGGAAACATATAAGAGATACACACGCCAAGGATCTCGAGTTCTGGCCCTTGCATTTAAACGACTTCCTGATATGACGGTAGTTACGCATGCTCTAACTTCACTGATATGCTTTACAGACGTAGAGAATAGAAGTCCACTATGTCAGAAGTCTTACTTTCTTAGGTCTTATGGTGAAATAGTTAGTTATCTGTTTGTTCTTAGTTCTTACGTACTTAACAATATTAACATCCAGCTTCTTTTAGCTCCGGACTATGCAAGCCTCTGCTGATCAGCTTTTAAGATTTACCTAACGTGTATTGTAATGTTGACCAGGCCAGTGAAGTTAGAGACATGGACCGAGATGCTGTTGAGAATGACCTTACTTTTGCTGGGTTTGCGGTAATGGCATTTTACTCTTATGAAGCTTTACTTTCTTCATTTTTGTAAATTGTAAAATGGTCTGGTATCGAAATTGTTTCCTAATGGTTTATAATGCATCACAGGTCTTCAATTGCCCCATTAGATCAGATTCAGCTACCGTTCTGTTAGAGTTGAAGAATTCATCTCATGATTTGGTAATTTACTGTGTTCTCATTATGCAAACAGACTCGTGTATTAGTTGGCCTCTTTTTTTCCACTCAGTACAAATTGCCTGCAAAGCAGCTATCTCAGAATCAGTTCAAATGATATAAATGACTATTGAGTTTGAGTTTCAGTTGATATGTCTTTTTCTTGCACAGGTGCTCATTCTTTCTTTAATAATTAGATACACGGGATGCCTTATCCTACTTTCATGATTTCAGGTGATGATTACTGGTGATCAGGCATTGACAGCTTGTCATGTTGCAAGCAAAGTGCACATTGTATCAAACCCAGTCTTAATTCTTAGCCAGTCAAGGCCTGGAGCTGAATATAAGTGGATGTCACCTGATGAGAAGGAGATCATACCCTACAGGTGCAGTCAAATTTAATCACATTTACTGTAGAACTAATGCAAATTCGTATCCTCATCTTGTACAAGGCAGTATATGTTGTGACACTAGTCTCCATGGTCTTTTTTTTTCTTCTTGCTTCTGACTGAGATAGGATGACATGATTTTTGTTTACAGTGACAAAGAGATCGAAACCCTTGCTGAAACGCATGATTTATGCATTGGAGGAGACAGCATTGAAATGCTACAGGCTACATCGGCTACTGTGAGAGTCATTCCATTTGTTAAAGTAAGCATATCTTGTAATCTTAATCACTTGATTTATTATTTCTAAATACCTATAAGTAATAGAGTCTGACTCCTTACCATTTCTCCTTTCCAGGTTTTTGCGAGAGTTGCTCCACAGCAGAAGGAGCTAATCTTAACCACCTTTAAAGCGGTAGGAAGGGGAACTCTGATGTGTGGGGACGGGACAAATGACGTTGGAGCATTGAAGCAGGTAACGCATATAGAAATTCATTTGGAAGATTGAGGTTTAGCTTTTTAGATGTCAGGCGAATGATTCATATGCTTTATTCTCTTTCTTTCTTTATTTTGATTGTATTTTTGTTCACAATTCTAGGCCCATGTTGGAGTTGCCTTACTGAATACTGTCACTCCCTCGGAATCGTCTAAAGATGATCCAAAGTCGAAGTCAAAAAAGCCCAAACAACCATCAGAACCAGCTAGTAAAACCGCAATTCAGAATGGAGAAGGATCATCAAAGGCAAAGGCCCCACCCCAAAACCGCCACTTAACTGCTGCGGAATTGCAGAGACAAAAGTTAAAGAAGATGATGGATGAACTAAACAGTGATGAAGGTGATGGCCGGTCAGCTCCCGTGGTAAAACTCGGGGATGCATCAATGGCATCTCCCTTCACAGCTAAACACGCGTCGGTCGCCCCAGTGACGGACATAATCCGACAGGGCCGTAGTACACTTGTGACGACTCTTCAGATGTTCAAAATTCTCGGTCTCAACTGTCTCGCCACAGCTTACGTCCTAAGTGTTATGTACTTGGACGGTGTGAAGCTCGGTGATGTCCAGGCAACAATCAGCGGCGTCTTAACAGCTGCGTTTTTCCTCTTCATATCCCATGCTCGACCGCTTCAAACCCTCTCTGCAGAGCGACCACACCCGAGTGTCTTCTCCGTGTACCTCTTCCTCTCTCTCCTTGGACAGTTCGCTGTCCACATAACCTTCTTGATCTACTCCGTGAAGGAAGCTGAGAAACACATGCCCGAGGAATGCATCGAACCAGACGCCACGTTCCATCCTAACCTGGTGAACACGGTGTCGTACATGGTGAGCATGATGCTTCAGGTGGCGACTTTCGCTGTGAACTACATGGGACACCCCTTTAACCAGAGTATCAGAGAAAACAAACCTTTCTTCTACGCGCTCATCGCTGGAGCAGGGTTCTTCACCGTGATTGCATCTGATCTCTTCAGGGACTTAAACGATTCGCTGAAGCTGGTGCCTCTGCCTGAAGGTATGAGGGATAAGCTTCTCCTCTGGGCTTTGCTAATGTTCGTCATCTGCTACTCGTGGGAGAGGTTGCTCAGGTGGGCTTTCCCTGGTAAGATTCCTTCGTGGAAGCATAAGCAGAGAAGTGTCACTGCGAATCTGGAGAAGAAGAAGAAGGTATAAAAAGAAGAGCCAGACAGGGTTATAGGTTCAGGTAAAACAATCAATACAATTTTAACTCGAGAGATGTTGGGTTTTGGGATCTTGTTTCTGCTGAAGCTTTGAGGACATGAGCATAGGTCTCTCTGGTTAAGACATTTTGTTCTCATTTCTTAACTTTTTTTTTGGTTACTCTCTAAGAAGAAGCACACATTTCTCAAATACTTGAACTAAAATGTAAGGGGTTTACATTAGTCTCTACCTCTTGTTCCTTGCTTCCATTTTATTTCGTTTCTCAGTTCTGTTTAGAGGATCTGAAAACTTGTATGCCTGTTTTCGAAACATTAAATCAGACTTGAGACCTGTTACTCTGCTAGACTAATAAATTGAAACCAGTCAAAACGATTAGTGTCTAACGTTCTGATTTCGCCTTATTATATAAGCGTGAGTAATACTGTGGCTTCGAATGGTGACGAAACGCCTGCAACCGCTCCGCTGTGAGTACTATATATTTTTGTTACTATTACAACTGCTTGTCTCGCAGTTGTCACGCACGTCTCTGAATGGTGCCCGTGTGTGAAGGTGCACGTTTGCTAGACTGTCTGGTTCACTATACCTTTGGGTGCTAAACCGTCTGGTTCTGTTAGACCAACGACACTATTCTCACTTCCTAGTGGTAAAAAACCACTACGAAAAAAAATTAAAATTTTATTATACCAATAACGGCGGCAAATACTGAAAAGGGAGAAGCAGATAAGTATTTTTTAGGGATTTTAGCGGTTTTAGGGCTCTCCTCAACAACCACTATCGACAGCTATTGTTTTCAATTTCCTCTACTTTGTCTGGTTCGTTCGTCTCTCCCACCTCCTCGATCCTAAAGGTGCCGCCTCTCTCATCTCAAAATCTCTCGATTTAAGCCTTCTCTGTTTTCAATTTTAGATCGCGATTATTCCATCTGCATCATTTAGGTATCACTTGACTCTTTCCCTCTTTATTTACTTGTAGCTTGAAATGTGAATCGCTAGAGCCTATGTAAGATGTCTGAGAAGAAGCTTCGTCCCATCAAGCTGAATCGTTATACCATGATGGGAGAAGATAACAGCTCCTCTAGGAACGCCTTGGTCAAAGTCAAGTTAGAGAAGGACAAGCACGTGTCCTCAGGCTCCTCCAGCAAAGCCATTGTCACAGTCAAGCTAGAGAAGGAAGAAGAAGAAGAGGGCTTTCATCATGTAACTAGAAGCGTCCTGAAAAGAAAACAACTCTCTCAATCACTAGATAACAACTCTCTCGTTGCAGTCAAGAGTGAAAACTACACCTTCGAGAAACAGAGAACCACTCGTTGGAGTACTAATAGGTAACAAAAGACGTCGCCTTTAACATCATTCACACTTACCCTTTATATAAAGTCGAGACCTTTTGTAGGGTTGATTCCGCGGAGCAAGCAATGGAGGATGTTCTAAAAGAGGTAGGTGCTTCTTTCGAGAAACCTATCTCACGAGGCGAGTTAAGAGCCATAGCTCGAAAGAGAATCGGTGATACTGGGCTGTTGGATCATTTGCTGAGGCATATCGATGGGAATGTGACACCTGGTGGTGCTGATAGGTTTAGGAGGTGTTACAATACCGAAGGAGCCATGCAGTATTGGCTAGAGAGTGCTGATTTGCTTAAGGTGAAATGTGAGTCTGGTGTTCCTGATCCTAACTGGGTTCCTCCTCCTTGGTGGAAGCTTCAGGGTGTGATTAAACTTGAGCCTGGGGATTGTGAACCGTCCTTTAATCTTAAGGAAGCAATTGATCAAATGAAGAGGTACTAATGGTTGCAATGTTTGTTGTGTTTTGAAGTTGAGATGTGTTTTGAAATGACGTTTTCTTTGTGGGGGTGTGCAGTGATATTAAGGAGCTTGTGGCTGATGTGGCTCACATTAAGCGTGAATCTGGAGTTCCTGATACTGATTTGATTCCTTTATCTCAATGGAAGATTAAGAGATCAGCGCATGAGTCTCCTTTATCTCAATCTTCTGCTGTCTCTTCAAAGCTTAGGGAAGAGATTGATAAAATGAAGAGGTATTATGCTTTCAATATTTTCTTTGTTTGAAGTCAAGGAGGTGTACTTGTAATCTTATTTTCTTTGCTTCTAATGCAGTGATATCAAGAACCTTGTATCCAAGCCAAAGTTACCAGATCATGCTGATGCAAATGAGGTGACCTTTTGAGATTCATTTTTGCTTGTTTGCTTAAGGAATGTGTGAAGTTAGAGACGCAAAACTGTTCTGTTTGCATTTTTTTTTCTAGAAACGATTCACGGAATGTATGAAGTGGAAGGTAGAGACTGATAAGAAAATTGCAGAGATCTCAACTTCACTGACTTCAACACAGGTTCAGACCCAAAACAAGTAAACAGTATTTGTTTGAATCTTCTTGCCTAGGGATGTTTTAACTTAGTGAAGCTTTTGTCTACTTTCTTCGGTTGCAGAGCATGGTTAAGGAACTAACTTCATGGAAAGATAAAGTAGAACATCAGCTGGTGGGAATTTCAAGCTCGCAGAACAATCTGCAGGCAAATGGGAGCAAATCTCCTCATAATTGGGAACATCTATTGCATAGTACCAACTTGGATGACTTCACAGTGAATGGTTTTGATCCATGGGATGTTGAAGCTGACCTTACCGATGTTCTTCCACCAAATGCTCGCAAAAGCTCTTTCCAAGATCATATGTGGTTTGAGGAACAGTTAGTGCTCAACTCCGAGATGCAAAGGACGGAGAGGTTAGAACTGTTGCTTTGTTTCTAGGTTAGGCTTTATGGTTTTATATGGTTGTTTAATGTTTTTGCTTCCTTGTTTATCTGTATGACCAGAGGTGATTCCAGAAGCTCCAATCAAGACAAAGCAGAGTTGACTCCAGGTTCTTCAGTGACTGCAGGTCCAAGATCAGATATTGACGACCCAACTATTCTGTCTCAGGTAACAAATTAGAAACATTGATTTGGATAATTATTTTAGGAAAATCTGATAGCCTAGATGTCAACCACCCTCCCATCTTCTTACAGCCTTTGCTTCATTCACTACTACACATTGATTTAGTTTACATGCAATTTTCCCAATGCTTCACATGATGTGAAGGAGTCATGATTTGAGAATCTGATCATGTGTTTTTTGTTTCAGGAAACATTGAAAGAGTTGGTGAGCTGGAAAGCCAAAGCGGAGCAGCAGTTAATGGAAATGTCAGACGCTGTCCGTGCTCTTCAGGGATAGAGAGTCAATCACACTAGGCCACATGAATGATAGATTCACCTACATAGAATCCCTTTGGAGACTTCTTGTACAGGGTTTCTGCGATAACTTGAACAAAGTAAAAAGGAAACACTGAGCTAGAGATTAGTAGGTTTCTGGAAAGTTTGAGGAACAGGTAGAAGAAGTGATCCTCTTTATCTAAATGTGTTAATTGAAGTTAGAGACAAGGCTTTAATAGTAGTTGTTGCTGTATATTCTCTCTGACTACTCTTATTCAACAAGGAAGGTTTTGAGTAATCATTTTTTCTTTCTCATCATCTTTCTGCTATCTGATTAACTTAAGTTTGAATTAGTATCTGCTAATTGATCAAAATAGGTACTAATCCCTTTCGTGTTCTCTCATATCATATGAAGATAAAAAGCAGCTTAGTCTAAGACAATAAGCAGCTTAATGACCTCCTCCAAAATAGAAGTTTCCATTAAAATGTTAAAACTTAAAAGCATAGAGAGAGAGTTTCACAAAACATGACTCAAGAAACCATTCTTATTTTTTATTTATTCATTAGTCTTCCAAAATCTAAAAGTTGATTGGAAAGATATTGTTTAACCAGAACCGGGGGGGTTTGTGGTTTAAATTGACAATAATAATAGTGGGCCTAATTAGGCCTAAAGCCCACTTAAAACCTTTAAAGCGGCGTCATTAGACTATAAACGACGTCGTAAGGCTAATAAAGAGCTTAAACTCAAAATCTCCCAGCAAGTTCAGTTCCATTTTCTTCAATCCACGACGAATCACGCGATCGATTGATTCTTCCTCCTCCTCCTCTTCGACTCCATATCCCTCAGGTATATCGATATCTCAAGCACGATATACTTTCTCTATTTCTCGGAATGTCCTTGCTCGAAGTAAACTTCCAAATTCTAGAGCTCCTTTGTGGCTATGTTTAATATTTTGATTCGTGGCTATGTTTAATAGCAATAAAGATAACTCCTTTGTGGTTTTGTGCAATAGAAGAAAGGAGGGTTTTTTGGATCACTATAGGGCTGTTCGTTTGGTTGCCGTAGGTACCGGCATCAGCGGCAGCATCAACATTCTGCGTCAACTCTTGTTCGTTTTGTTGACGCAGGAAACTGTGTCTGACGCCGCATTCGAACGCCGCGCCGATAAAACCTGCGGTCGCGATATAATATGCGATAGCGTCTGCGAAACGAACAACAACTGTCATCATTGACGCTGCCGCTGACGCCGAAACATGCGGCAACCAAATGAACAGGGCTTATATAGTTCTTGGCTTACCCTCAGGAGAGGAAGCTCTGAAGCTTAGCGAGAAAGAGGTTACGAAAGCTTACAAGTTGAAAGCTTTGGTCTTGCATCCGGATAAAACGCCATGATGATCCCGACGCTCACGAGAAGTTTCAGAGGGTCAATACATCTTACGAGGTTTCAAAGACGAGAAGGGACGGAAGCTGTTTGATGAGCTTCTTAGAATCCAGCGTGAGAAACAGGAGAAGAAATCTCAAGTGGATTCCAAGAGGAGGAAAGGGAGCGTTCTGGTTTTGCTCCGACTCGTGCGGCTAGGGGTTATGATGAAGTGGAGAGGATCGCGAGGAAGCTTAAGGAGGAGGTGGATAGGATACGTGCGATGTATGCGAAGAAGAGAGGTGGGTTTGAAACCCCGGAGAGTGGTGGTGTTGATGGGAAGAAAAAAGAAGATAGAAGTGGAGCTGGTGCTTTTGTTCAGCTTGATAAAGAGAGAGCGTTGAAGGTTTCTTTGGTGAAGGTTATACAGTGGGGAGGCTGAGAGAAGTGTTTGAAAAGTTTGGTGGCGTTGAAGATGTTGTCATCAGGAGTACTAAAAAGAAACGTTCTGCTCTTATTGTAATGGCTACAAAAGATGAAGCTGTGAGTATTATCGTTAACTCTTTTTCTCTCGTTATTTGTTAAGTGTCAAAGATCTAATGTTGGATTATTTCATTTTTTTCTCTCTGCTCTTGTAGGTAGAAGCGACTAGAACATTGTGTGGTGATCTCTCTAATCCATTGCTAGTTGTGCCTCTTTAGAGAGGCCAAACCGATTTTGTGATCGCCAAGAAATCTGGAGAACCGCAGAGCAACATAGTTGGTGTTGGTTATCAAGCTTATGAAGACCAGGTCATGGAAAGATTGAGAAAGGTATTTCTACTCAAATTCATGTTGTCTAGTGTTTACTGTTTAAACTTTAGAGTTTTTATTGAAACTTGTTCTGCAAAAACTCTGATATATTACTTTTTCATGTTGAATAGGCGGGTATGAACCAGAAACGATAATGGAGTAAGTAATCCACATTATCTGGAACTAAGTAAGGCCAAAGTCGTCGTCCCTCACAGCCTCGTGGAACAAGGTTTTACCATCATCCAATGTCATATCATTTATTTTGAATAAAATACACAACGTGTTGAAAATATATAATTTTTATGTTTTTCTATATATTCTATTCAAGTTTGGTTGAAACAGGAAGTGTTATGGCATGAAATGAGATCATCTGAACACGTTTTGCCATTATCCAGTGTCCTAGGAAGCGAGCACGTAGATTCCTAATATTAACTTGATTTTATTGGTCAATGGAATGTTAAATTAATTCATATATCTGTTACAGCTAATGATTACTATTTTCATTTGCTCAATAAAAGTGGTCTTGACTTGCCTCTCTTCAATGCCTTGAAGTCATTTTCTTTCCTCATTATCTTCTTCTTCCTCTGCTTAAAGGAAATGTCAGACTCTCAAACTATGGCCAGCGAGTCAAGAACCAGATGGGTTCTACCTTACCAGACCAAGAACCTGAAAGACGATTACTTTCTTGGTCGTGTGCTGGGACAAGGACAGTTTGGAACCACTTTCCTCTGTTCCCATAAGGAGACTGGTCAAAAGCTTGCCTGCAAATCCATACCTAAAAGGGCGCTCCTTTGTCAAGAAGATTGCGACCAGGTTTTGAGGGAGATCCAGATAATGCATCACTTGTCTGAATACCCCAACGTTGTCAGGATACAAGAAACGTACGAGGATGATACTAGTGTTCACCTTGTGATGGAGCTTTGCGAAGGTGGTGAGTTGTTTGATAGAATCGCGGAGAAAGGTCATTACAGTGAGAGAGATGCAGCTAAGGTTATCAAGACTATTGTTAGCGTCGTTGAGGCTTGTCACTCTCTTGGTGTTATGCATAGAGATCTTAAGCCTGAGAACTTCTTGTTTCTTCTTCTGATGAAGATGCTTCTCTTAAATCTACTGACTTTGGCGTCTCTGTTTTCTGCGAACCAGGTCTGATTTTGATTCTTTCCTCCTTCGCACATCCTTCTCCTTCTCTGGTTTCGTGCATGATTGTGTTGCTGGACACTGTTTCATTGAACCCTTGCTTAAAGAACTTGTTGTGACTGTGAGTTTTTTTTTTTTTGTCAGGCACAACGTTTTCAGAACTTGTTGGGAGTGCATACTATGTGGCACCTGAAGTCTTACTTAAGCATTACGGCCGTGAATGTGACGTATGGAGCGCTGGAGTTATCCTCTACGTTCTGTTATGTGGTTTTGCTCCTTTCGATGCTGGTCAGATTCCTTCTTTCTCTTTAAAGATATGTATAATCGCAGCGTGTTCACTCTCGCATCTCATGTGTCTAATTTGTATCCAGGAACTGATAATGGGATCTTTAGAGAGATTCTACAGGGAAAGCTGGACTTTGAGACCGATCCTTGGCCTAGCATTTCAGACAGTGCCAAGGATCTTACAATGAAAATGCTGGAGAGCGATCCAAAGAAAAGACTAACTGCTCATCAAGTCTTGTGTAAGCTCTCTTGCTTTTTGGGTTTAGACTGCTAAAGATGATGTATACTAGTGGTGATTCATGTGTTCTTATATTCTCAGGTCACCCTTGGATTGTGGATGATACGGTTGCTCCAGATAAACCATTGGACTTCGCAGTAGTTTCCCGCCTGAAAAGGTTCTCTGCAATGAACAAACTTAAGAAGATGGCTTTACGCGTAGTTGCAGAGAAACTCTCTGAGGAAGAAATCGGTGGGTTGAAAGAACTGTTCAAGATGATAGACAGAGACAACAGTGGGACCATCACCTTTGAAGAGTTGAAAGATTGTATCAGACGTGTTGGGTCAGAGCTTGTGGAATCAGAGATCCAAGAACTCTTGCAAGCAGTAACTAGCTACTCTCTTCTTACTATTAACTTTCACCAAGTCATCATCTTATGATTGTGTGTGTGTGTGTGTGTGTGTGTCAGGCTGATGTTGATGAGAGTGGAACAATTGACTATGGAGAGTTTTTGGCTGCAACAATCCACTTGAACAAGCTGGAGAGAGAGGAGAATCTAGTGGCTGCATTCTCTTTCTTTGACAAAGATTCATGTGGCTGCATCACTCTGGAAGAACTCCAACAGGCTTGGAAGCAGTTTGGTATAAAAGATTCACATCTTGATAAAATGATCAAAGACATCGACCAAGACAATGTAAGAGATCTTTTACTGTTTCCTTGTGAAGTAGCTGAGAGGAAGTTTAATGGTGTTTGATTCTTGTAGGATGGACAAATAAACTATGGAGAGTTTGTGGCAATGATGAGGAAAGGAAATGGCAATGTTGGGATCAGCCGGAGAACAATGAGGAACACTCTTAACTTTGAGAATCTTCATTCCTGAGTGAATGACTAAACTTTTCATTTTACTGAAAGTTTCTTGATAGAACTTTCTGTTTTGAACCCGTTGTGTTTTCAATAAAACCAATTCTGACCAGTGTAATTGGAATCAAGCTCTTAATAGTCATTAAACATTTGATCATGCTAGTTCTTTTTACCAGTTATCGGAGGTTCTCTGTTACAAAATGTTTGGACTTAATATAATGTCTTGAAATGTTGAATTTAATAACTTTACCAAAACAGTTTTTAAAAGTGAAAACAAAAAGAAATTAAGAAACAATAACTTAAAAGAGTCTTGAAACCTGTTTAGATTTAGAGAGAGGGAGAAAAGATTTGTTTAGTCTTCTTCATTACCAGTGGTCAAGCTTCTTCTATCAACTCCCATGTTTAAGATTAGTTAATAATTAGTCTTTTTTGAATAAACTGCTCTGAAATTGAGAAAAAGCTTCACTAAGATTAGCAAGGTCTCTTTAACATATCCTACGGTTTTTAGATTATTCAAGTTTACAATATTTGATTGGTGGCTAGGTTTAATTGCATAGAAGAAGAGGATAGAGAGAGAGAGAGATGGAGGGTTTTGTGGATCATTATATATTATCCTCTGGAGAGGAAGCTCTGAAGCTCAGCGAGAAAGAGATGTCAAAAGCATTCAAGTTGAAAGCCTTGAACTTACATAAACGCCAAGATGATCCCAAGTGGATCTGGAGCTGGTGCTAGTGTTCAGCTTGATAAGGAGAGAGTGTTGAAGGTTTCTTGATTTGGTGAAGGTTATACAGCGGGAAGGCTCAGAGAGAAGTGTTTGAAAAGTTTGGTGGGGTTTGAAGATGTTGTCATCAGGAGTACCATAGAGAAATGCTCTGCTCTTATTGTAATGGCTACAAAAGATGAAGCTGTGAGTATTAACTTGGTGTTATGTCAAAAGTCAAATGGTGGATTATTTCTTTTTTTTTCTCTCTCTTGTAGGTAGCAGTGACGAGAACATTGTGTGGTGATCTCTCTAATCCATTGCTGGTTGTACCGCTACAGAGAGCACAAACCGATTTTGTGACCGCCAAGAAATCTGCAGAAGCAGAACCACAGAGGAACATAGTTGGTGATGGTTATCAAGCTTATGAAAACGATGTCATGGAAAGATTGAAAAAAGGTATTTTCTACTTAAGGTTTGGTATTTTGTTGCTTATGCTTTAGTGTTTTCGGTTTAAAATTTAAGGTTTATGATTCAGGTTTTAGTGTTTAGAGTTTAAAGTTTACTGTTTAAAAACTTTTTTCAAAACTCTGATATATTACTCTTTTCCATCTTGAATAGGCGGGTATGAACCAGAAACGATAATGGGGCAAGTAATCCACATGATCAAGAGTTGAGCTTCTTTTAGTCCAAAGTGGTCGTCCCTCACAGCCTCGCCGAACAAGGTTTAAGCGTACATCAAATGTCATATCAATTATTTTGAAGAAGATACACAACGTGTCTAAAATATATAATTTATACTTTTAGCATATCTTTTATTCAAGTTTGGGTGAAACAGGAAGTGTTATGGCATGAAATGAGACCATGTGAACACGTTTTTCCATTATCTAGTGTCCTAGGAAGCGAATACGTAGATACCTACTATACATAAAAAATATTAACTTGATTTTGTTGGTCAATGAAAATATCTGTAACACCTAATGATTACTATTTGATTATATTATCATTTGTCTGCCCAATAAAAGTGTTCTTCACTTGTCTCTCTTCAATACCTTCAAGTCAGTTTCTTTCCTTATTATTTTTTTTTCCTCTCTGTCAGACTCGCAAAACTATGGCCAGCGAGTCAAGAACCAGATGGGTTCTACCTTACAAGACCAAGAACTTGAAAGACGATTACCTTCTTGGTCGTGTGCTCGGACAAGGACAGTATGGAACCACTTTCCTCTGTAACCATAAGGAAACTGGTCAAAAGCTTGCCTGCAAATCCATACCCAAAAGGAAGCTTCTTCGTCAAGAACATTTCGACCGCGTTTTGAGGGAGATCCAGATAATGCATCACTTGTCTGAAAACCCAAACGTTGTCCGGATACACAGCACGTACGAGGATGCTACTAGCGTGCACCTTGTGATGGAGCTTTGTGAAGGTGGTGAGTTGTTCGATAGAATCGCCAAGAAAGATCATCACAGTGAGAGAGAAGCAGCTAAGCTCACCAAGACCATTGTTTCGGTCGTCGAAGCTTGTCACTCTCTTGGTGTTATGCATAGAGACCTTAAGCCTGAGAACTTCTTGTTCTCTTCTCGTGATGAAGACGCTTCAATTAAATCTATCGACTTTGGTCTCTCTGTTTTCTGCAAACCAGGTCTGGTTTTGATTCTTCCCATGCCCGCTTAGATAGGGGGACAAGCTGTGCGCCTCTTCGGTCCAATCAGTTGTCCCCCTATTTCTTAATAGATAACGGTTCTATTTTTGTTAAATACATGTATTTTATATTAAAAATAAGAAGAAAAACCTTTTTTATATGAAAGTACTTTTTGTTTTAACTCAGTTTTATTTTAAAAAATACTTCTGATATTAAAAAACAACAAATATCTATCGGATTTTGTAAAAAAGAATATTATTTTAGAAATTAAATTTTTTTTTGTCCCAGGGCCTATGACACTATTTAGCCGGCCTGATTCTTCCCTCTATGACCTTTACATATTCTTTTTCTTTCTCTCCATGATTGTGTGTTTGTGACACTGTTTCATTGAACCCTTGCTTAAAGACCCATGTTTTAAATGCTAATGTTTGTTTCTTTGTTTTTTTGTCAGGTGCAACGTTTTCCAAACTTGTTGGAAGTGCATACTATGTGGCACCTGAAGTTTTACGTAGGCATTACGGCCGTGAATGTGACGTATGGAGCGCTGGAGTTATCCTTTACATTCTATTATGTGGTTTTCCTCCTTTCAATGCTGGTTAGATTCTTTCTTTCTCTTTTGTCTTTATATTGCAGCGTTTCAGTCTCTCTCGTCTCATTTGTCCTAATTTGTATCCAGGAACTGAACGTGGGATCTTTAGAAAGATTCTACAGGGAAAGCTGGACTTTGAGACCGATCCTTGGCCTAGCATCTCAGAGAGTGCCAAGGATCTTATAAAGAAGATGCTTGAGAGTGATCCAAAGAGAAGGCTAACTGCTCATCAAGTCTTGTGTAAGCTTACTTATATGAGCTTAATATAGATTCTTGCTAACGTGTGATTGAAGTTGTCTTGTTTTGTCAGGTCACCCTTGGATTGTGGATGATACGGTTGCTCCAGATAAACCATTGGGCTTTGCAGTAGTGTCCCGCTTGAAAAGGTTCTCTGCAATGAACAAACTTAAGAAGATGGCTTTACGCGTAGTTGCAGAGAGACTATCTGAGGAAGAAATTGGTGGGCTCAAAGAACTGTTCAAGATGATAGATACAGACAACAGTGGAACCATCACGTTTGAAGAGTTGAAAGACAGTGTCAGATGTGTTGGGTCAGAGCTTGTGGAATCAGAGATCCAAGAACTCTTGCAAGCTGTAAACTAGCAACTTAACTTTCACTATTCTTCTTAAGTTTTATCCAACATCATCTTATGATGTGTGTGTGTGTTTGTTATTAGGCTGATGTTGATGAGAGTGGAACGATAGACTATGGAGAGTTCTTGGCTGCAACAATCCACTTGAACAAGCTGGAAAGAGAGGAGAATCTAGTAGCTGCATTCTCTTTCTTTGATAAAGATGCAAGTGGTTGCATCACTGTTGATGAACTCCAACAGGCTTGGAAGCAGTTTGGGATAAAAGATTCGAATCTGGATAAAATGATCAAAGACATCGACCAAGACAGTGTAAGTGATATTCACTGTTTCCTAGTGAAGGAGCTAAGTCAAAGTTTGATGGTGTTTGCTTGTTTTGTAGGATGGAAGAATAGACTATGGAGAATTTGTGGCAATGATGAGAAAAGGCAATGGTGGCAGTGATGGGATCAGCAGGGGCACAATGAGGAACATTCAACTCTGGAATTTTCTTGATAGAACTTTCTGTTTCTGTTTTAAAAGCAGTTATGTTTTCAATAAAAACTAATTATGAGTAGTGTAATTGGAATCAAGCTCTTAAACAGTTATCAAACATTGTTCTCAGAGGTTTAGCTCTCTGGTACAAAATGGTATGTGGCCTTAATATAATGTGTGTCTTGACATGTGTGACATTAATAACTTTACCAAAGCAGTTTAACATGTGAGATTTATGCGGTTTAACTTTACAAAGTGGTGACATGTTGTATTAGTGTTGAATTACAATAAAGTTTTAATTCGATTTAACTCACAGTAAAAATTATGTAGTTATAAACCGTAGATTTATGTATTGTTTGTTGTAAAAATTTATTATATTTTAAAATAATTGACAGTTAAAGTTTTGATGTATAAGTTGAAGTATGTTTTAAAAATATGAATATCTGTAATAATATTATTTATATAAATTTGCTAAAATAAACTAGAGAAACTAAAATAAATTAAATTTAAAAATAATTAATTTAAGAAAATATACATAAATATATGTATATACTATAACAAATGGTATCTATATATTTACAAATATTTTTGTGTAAAAACTTCAGTTACCAAATAGACAGTTAAAGTTATAGGACAATTTCGTTTAATAGTTTAAATAAAAATATTTTGAAATTTTATTAATTGATATTAAAAACAAGTGAAATCATGGTCATGTTACAATTTTATAAATTATTGATTTGTACTTTATAATGCATAAATTGTATGAAAATTATAAATGATAAGAATAATAATAATAATAATAATAATAATAATAATAATAATAATAATAATAATAATAATAATAATAATAATAATAATAATAATAATAATAATAATAATAATAATAGCAATTATTACAAATTTAATAAGAAAATTGATAAAATAAAAAATTTTAAATTTAAATAACAAAAGCTAATTAAATAAATAGTAAATATTTTTATGTAAGCTTATTATTGTTACCAAACGTAATTAACATTTAAAATTACAGGGACTATTTTATTAGACAAATTCAAATAAGAAGAAGTTTATGCAATATTTTTCTAACAAACAAATAGTTGTTTTTTTTTTGTTGAAGAATTTTTACCAATTAAAAAAAAAAGAAACATGGGACATAATCTTAAAGTAACGTGGAAGTGGGATTTTAATTAAAAAAAAAATTCTTATAAACTATTAACTCAAAAAATGAATACATGGAATTTTCTTTGATGTTGAATAAGTGTTTGAGTTATCAACTTAACAAAAGATGTAACTCAAAATTGTATGTCAATTATAACACATAATAACTCAAAAAAATTGATTCTACTTCATGAATGGTGGTAATATTTTGAGTTATATTATAACTCAAACTAAATCATGGCTAATGCATGTCACCAATCAAAGCAGTTGTTTTCTTCTTTTTCTCTGATCAACTTCTTATATGTTAATTGTTTTCTGTAATTAGAGAATGTTCAACAAGTTTCTGTGTTGCATCCAAAGTCATATCAATTATTTTGAAGAAACACACAAACGTGCTGAAACTATATAATTATATTTTTATCATATGAAACTCAAGTTTAAAATAAACAGGCAAATCTGATATCATGAAATGAGATCATCTGACCATGTTTTTGCCATTATCATGTTGTATGTTCTATATCTTAGAGCATCTCCAAAGGCACTCTATTTTTTCCTCTATAATTTACACTAAAATAGAGTAACTCTATTATAGAGTTAAATTTGCTCCAATGGTTCACTCTATAATAGAGTTACTCTATAATAGAGTGAAATATAGAGTAATCATATTTTTTTACTCTAAATATAGAGTGAAAAAAAAAGAATACTCTATATTTCACTCTATTATAGAGTAAACTATTATAGAGTGAACCATTGGAGCAAATTCAACTCTATAATAGAGTTACTCTATTTTAGAGTGAAATATAGAGGAAATTATAGAGTGTGATTGGAGAGAGGTCTACAACTCACCATGCTCATTGCACATTATATATAAAAATATTAACTTATGTTTTTGGTCAATGAAATGTTCAATTAATTCATATATATCTGTAACAGCTAATAATTACTAGCTGACAACTTATTCAACTAAAACAACCAAGTCAAGTAATTAATAACTTGCCATTCATTATTCATTTAATGTGAAAAGAAAAGAAAAAAACTCAAATGGGAAGCTAATTCAATAAAAGTTGTGTTAAATTCCCTCTCTTCAGTTCTTTCCTCATTGTTTCTTCTTCATCTTTTCCAAAGAACAAGTCAAGACTCTGAAAACTATGGCCAGCGAATCAAGAACCAGATGGGTTCTCCCTTACAAGACCAAGAACCTGAGAGACGACTACGTTCTTGGTCGTTTCCTCGGACAAGGACAGTATGGAACCACTTCCCTCTGCACCCACAAGGAAACTGGTCAAAAGCTTGCCTGCAAAACCATCCCCAAGAGGAAGCTCCTTTGCCAAGAAGACTACGACGACGTTTTGAGGGAGATCCAGATAATGCATCACTTGTCTGAATACCCCAACGTTGTCAGGATACAAGAAACGTACGAGGATGATACCAGCGTCCACCTTGTGATGGAGCTTTGTGAAGGTGGTGAGTTGTTTGATAGAATCGCGATGAAAGGTCATTACAGTGAGAGAGATGCAGCTAAGGTATCAAGACCATTGTTAGCGTCGTTGAGGCTTGTCACTCTCTTGGTGTTGTGCATAGAGATCTTAAGCCTGAGAACTTCTTGTTCTCTTCAACTGATGAAGACTCTTCTCTTAAATCTACTGACTTTGGCTCTCTGTTTTCTTCAAACCAGGTCTGGTTTTTGATTTCTAGTTTCATCTATGATTAATTTTGGCCGTTATAGACAATTTATTAAGGATTTATATAAAAAGAATTTTTTTTTAATTTAAATTTAGGAACCTATATATATAAAACTTTTTTAATATTTTGGGATCTATATACCAATAGTTTAATAGCCTATGTTCAGGACCGGCTATGTCTACGATTGTGTTGTCGGATACTGTTTCATTGACCCTTGCTTGTGTGTTTGTCCACTCAAATCTATGTTCTTTGTTTTCTGTCAGGTGCAACGTTTACAGACTTGTTGGAAGTGCATACTATGTGGCACCTGAGGTTTTAAATAGGCATTACGGTCGTGAATGTGACGTGTGGAGTGCTGGAGTTATCTCTACATTCTATTATGTGGTTTCCCTCCTTTCAATGCTGGTTAGATCTTTCTTCCACACTAGAGATATGTATAATTGCAGCGTTACCGTTACTAGGTTTGATTCATGTTGGGAGGGACTCTCTCATGTCATGTGTGTCCTATTTTGTATCCAGGAACTAAATATGGGATCTTCAGAAAGATTAGACAGGGTAAGGTGGAGTTTGAGACCAGTCCTGGCCTAGCATTTCAGAGAGTGCCAAGGATCTTATAGGGAAGATGCTTGAGAGCAATCCACAGAAAAGGCTAACTGCTCATCAAGTCTTGTGTAAGCAGCACTTGCCTTTTGAGTCTACACTGTTAAGGATGGTGTATATTCTTGCTAGTGTGTGATTCATATGTTTTTATTTTGTCAGGTCACCCTTGGATTGTGGATGATACTGTTGCTCCAGATAAAACACTGGACTTTGCAGTTGTGTCTCGCCTGAAAAGGTTCTCTGCAATGAACAAACTCAAGAAGACGGCTTTACGCGTAGTTGCAGAAGGACTATCTGAGGAAGAGATCGGGGGCTCAAAGAACTGTTCAAGATGATAGACACTGACAACAGTGGAACCATTACGTTTGAAGATTGAAAGACAGTGTCAGACGTGTTGGATCAGAGCTTGTGGAGTCAGAGATCAAAGAACTCTTGGAAGCAGTAACTAACTACTTTTCTTACTATAAACTTTCACTAAGTATCATCTTATGATGTGTTGTGTGTTTTTATTAGGTGATGTTGATGAGAGTGGGACGATAGACTATGGAGAGTTTTTGGCTGCAACAATCCACTTGAACCAAGCTGGAGAGAGAGGAGAATCTAGTGGAAGCGTTTTCCTCTTCGACAAAGATTCGAGTGGTT